>NC_051176.1:105902940-106202940 GCF_013339695.2 Rhipicephalus sanguineus | reverse complement strand
GTTTACGGTGCGTTCATTTTGGTTTATGGCATCATTTGTCGAGAGAAGAGGGGACGATTTCAAGCTGTCTTTAAGAATTAATGGTAAATTCAAGGCCGCGTGCTGCGCTATAATGTTTGACTCACTTGTTCTCAGGAGCCTCGACTACCGATCGGCCGCGTTTTCTGACCATGCTGAAAAGGTGTGTCAGGGCCCCTTTAAGGGCATGCGCAGAGTCTTCAATATTGAATAAAACTTATCCAACGCTTCTTCGACAGAGTGTTTGTCACCATGCTGTGGCGTTTAATGATTTAGTCGCTTATCTAACTTTGCCCTTTCAACGAAACAAGAGGAGTGGCACGTGACAGAGAGAACGAAACTGTGAGCTCCAGTGATTCCTCTTTTCTTAAAAGGAACAACGCAGTGCTATTTGCCCCAGACATTGGCAGCGAGAAATAAGCACTCAATAAGCACTTCAATCTCAGCGATGTTGTTCACCTTTATTTTGCTGTTGCAGTACCGCCGAGTTGCTGGACACCATGGATATATGACCGCCAGTAAGACCTGTTTAAATACACGGTCTTTAAGCTCTTCTAGACTTTTCACCGTGGCCTGCAAATTATCACCTCATCATCTTGTGCATCTCTTACCTTCTGCTCTGGCTAGCATTAATTATCGCTCAAGTGAACCGGTGAAGCTCGAATGACATGACCAAATAACTAGTTTAGTTTGATTGCGTGGGCTTGGAAATAACACCGATGTACTACAGGACAAGTGCTACTCGCCACTAATCTTTATTATGAAAAGCTTCCCTACCTATATACACAGCCGCGTCAGCACGCGCAGGCGCACTGCCCGTTACAGCCACACAGCAATCATCAAAAGCGGAAGATCAAGACAAATACAGATGAACATCTTTCTAAGAACTGTTTTTCTTTGCGACGCAGCACAACAGATGTGTCACTGATAGAGTTGCTCTCTTTCTAATGTGATAAGCTTCCAGGAGTTCTCTGGCAAGCGCATTCCCACTTCTGCCCAGAATTCGAATACTAGTCAGCACTGCCTCACGGGCACAGGTCCTGCAATGCATAGGTGAATGAAAAGACGAATTATTGCTTACAGATGGCTCGTGTTCCCGAGCTCTATCGCTGACGCACCGACCAGTTTGTCCGATATAAACCTTTCCACGGGTGAGTGGAATTTCGTACACGACGCCTATGGCGCATGTGACATAGGCGTTCTTCTCTGTAGCGTTCTTTAATAATATCTGGGGTTTAACGTCCCAAAATCACCATATGATTATGAGGGACGCCGTAGTGGAGGGCTCCGGAAATTTCGACCACCTGGGGTTGAAAGCAAATAGCGCGAAAAAACGCAAGACAAGACGAAGAATTCATGAATTCTCATGAATTCCAACTCGCCCAACAATCAATCCACCTGGGGTTCTTTAACGTGCACTTAAATCTAAGTACATGGGCCTCAAACATTTTCGCCTCCATCGAAAATGCAGCCGCAGCGGCCGGGATTCGGTCCCGCGACCCTTGGGTCAGCACTCGAGCGCCATAACCACTAGACCACCGTGGCGGGGCGTAACGTTCTTTATCTGCCCTGTGAGAATCCGCGCAGTCTAGCATTTAAGATTATTAAGCCCAGCAATCAATTTTATGCTGAACAGACAGGATTGACCTCTCTTACAACCGAGATATTTGTTCGTTTGGTAGTCCATGTGATTCTCAAGAAAGAGAGAAGGAATATAGGAAATATTGGGAGGTTAACTAGACTACGCCCAGTTTGCTGCCCTACACATGGGGAGGGGAATAAGGGAGCAAAAGAGAGAGAGAGAGAGAAGAAAAGTCACATTTCGCAACACACAACACAGTGCAGGGTATCACTGGTGGTCGCTCAATTCTGTTGCCTTCAAGTACTGCAGGAGGGCTCGTGTGGCTTCTGAAACACTACGCCTGGCAGTATAGCTCAAAAGAATGTAGCCTTTTTCTTTCACATTTCCTCAAGGTCACCGATTTGTACCCATACATTGCCACGCGAAAGACCAAGGTGTTTACCTGATGAATTGTAGTTTTGAGCCTGATATCTTTGTTGTAAATAGCATTTTGAAGTCCACCCATTGCTTGCTTTACTAAAAGTATCTATCGCTGTATTTTGTAGCGCTGCCATCAGCATCTATTCTGGGTCCGAGGGAAACGTAGCGTTGTACAAAATCGATGACGTCTTTATTTACCTGAATGCCCTGAGCTTTGCCTGTTGTTATAACTTTAGTTTTCTTTATTCTTTGAAATAGATCAGCCTTCTCGCATTCATTTTCCCCCCTTCAGAATGACTGCCTCTAAGTCTTGTATACTTCCTCCTACCGATGTATTGTGCTTATTGATGTAGTGTCGTCCGCATATCGTAAGTTGGTTACCTTTTCTCCTTCAATTTTCGCTCCTGTATCCCAGTTTCGAGGTCTCACTGTCCGGCTGCGTATTCTGTGTAAAATTTCAGTAAGTATACCGAAATAATGCAACCTTACCTCACTACTTTTTTGAACCTCTAACCAATTTCTGTTACCGAAATTTGCCTTAAAATGCGCTTCTTGTCCAGTATAGAAGGTACTTAATAGACTCGTAAGGTGTCCGAAAATGACCATTTTCCTAACGGGAATCGTTGGGTGCCCGTGCTACGCACTTCCTCAGGTTTCCCCGAGCCAGTACGAGCAGGAGTGCCCCATGTGCAAGAACACTACAACCAGGGGCGTAGCCAAGGGGGGGGGGGGGTTGGGGGGTTTCAAACCCCCCCGAAATTTTTCAATTTCGCTTGAGTATATATACACGCACGCCTACAAACGCACGAACGAACATACATAATGTATGGCTGAACCCCCCCCCCCCCCGAAAAAAATTTCTGGCTACGCCCCTGACTACAACGCATGATAGTGGAATGCAATTTCAACCAGCAGCACCCACCACCCCTCCTTCCCACCCCCGCCATGTGCCCCCACCCTACCCACCCCTCAAAGAGCGATAGAATATCTTGCTGTCCAGCTCCGCCCTGGAAGACCAGCGGCGGCTCGTTACCAGGGGCCAGGCGGCGAGAGAAGCATAAGGATTCCCGTGAAGAGGCGACCACTGCCATCCGGGGCATGCATTGAAAAGCTCCTTAATAAACTTTTTTATTCATTCACAATCCTGAGGTTTCACAGTAGTGAAGCTGAATTTAGTGCAAGATTTAGAACTACACCAATCGCTACACATTTTTTTTTTCTGAGACCTCCTTGCTCTGTCGCCATCTCTCTCTCCATGTAAAGCTCTAGCATCTTCTATAAATACAATTTTCAGTAGTTTTCTGCTGTGCTGTATTAAGGCGATGATTCCGTAGTTTGAGCACTTGTTCACGTAGCGTTCTTTTTTTTTTTTTCATTGGGACACAGATATATTTATTTCAATCTAGTGGCCATTTTTCTGTCATCCAAATTTGTTAACATGGTTTAGTGATGACATTGACTGATTCTAGTCCAAGTGCCTTGACGAGTTTTATGAAGATGTTGTCTCGACAACTTGCTTTACCGGTACCTGCGTAGCTGCTCTATAGCCCATATTATTTCATCTTCTAAAACTGTCAGTTCTAGCAGGGGTGTAGCCACGTTAGGGCACACCGGGCCCGTGCCCCCCCCCCCCCCCCGAAATTTTTTTTTGCCATAGCATACAGAGCAGAAACTGACACTCGACCACATCTGCCTGCTCGTCCCCACTACAGATCAAGGAGGTGCCCCCCCCCCCCCCCCCCCGAAAAAAATTTCTGCCTACGCCCCTGAGTTCTAGTTCATACTCGAAGTCTACGCAAGGCTCTTCCTCAGTTTCAGTTTTATTAAACAGATTTTCAGTATATTTGTTCCATCTCTCTTTTATGTCTTCCCTATCGTGAGATGCTTTTCGTTTGTGTTAATGACTACAATGACTCTGGACTGGAAAACTCCTGAGATTTCTTTTACTTTGTAAAAGAGGACCTTTGTTATTCCTTAGAATGGTATCTGGATAGCGCAGCAAAACATGGACACAAGAAGAAACGAAGACGAGAGCTAACTTTCAACAATGAAATTTTATTTCCGAGGTTGGTCGTATTTATACACCCCAAAAACCACGTGCACAGCGATATCCCTTCGAAAGGACGCGCATGAGTGCGTGAAGATAATTTGATACAGGTACATCAAGAGAGCACCGAAAAGCCTGAATGATACATACGAGCGCTGTCCTTGTCAGTCTCTTCTGTCCGTCTGTTTTTTAGTGCGCTTCAACAAAATTTTCAATTATGATACATACGAATGTGGGCAACTTTCATGCCATTCGCAAATCGTCCAGCTCTCTCGCGGACAATGATATTGGCGGTTTGCTGATGCATTGATCAGAGGCTGGAAGAATTTGCTCAGTTTCCATGATTAATCTTACACTCTCGTGCTTATTCCTGTCCAATATAACAATGTATTCTAAGAGTGGGTGACAAGTACACGTTTTGCGGTGAAATGCAAAGAAGCCTTCGCCTGATAAATTTTCTGCCTTGTGCCTATGTCCTATTAGGCACTCATGGATGAACTTCCCGGTTTGCACTATGCATGAATGTCAGCATGAGAGAGGAATACGATAGACAACCTTTACGGCGCATCTGACAAACTGGTCTTTGTGATTCTTACTCCACACCGGCTGTTTTCTCCTCATTCGGTTGGTGGTTTTACACGAGGTACTTAGCTTATTTGGAGCTAAAAAACAACCCTCGGCTTCCTATCTTTTTCATACTATTCGATACCTGGTCTATGCACGGAATCACGGCGGTTTTTTCCTGGTCACGGCCACTATATCTATCGCGTGCCCACACGGGCATTTTTTTTAACGTTCCTGTCTTAGCAGCCTTTCCGGCACCGAACCCAACATGTATTCAGGATAATCAGCCTCTTTTAACGCTCGGATTGTTGCTGGAAACTGGTTTTCATTAGGTAGGATTTTTCAAGGGCGTTTTTGAAACACAGTAATTATGCCCCCCTTTCGTCAACTTTGAATGGGCGGAATGAAATCGGAGAAGATTGGTTGATTTGTGGGATTTAACGTCCAAAAGCGATTCAGGCTATCAGAGACGGCGAAGTGGAGAGCTCTGGATAATTTCGACCACCTGGGGTTACAGTGCACGTCAATCACTGTAGTCGCACAGTACACGGGCCTCTAGCCCTTCACCTCTATTGGATTGCGACCAACGCGGCCACGGTCGAACCCGCGTCTTTCGAGTCAGCAGCGGAGCACTGCAACAACTGCGCCACCACGGCGTCCGATATTGGCGAACAGGTTTGTTAGCTCGTAGGCTGTAAGACCACCAAGCCTTACTCTCAGTGGAAATGAACCGATCGTCAATAAACGGAAGCTTATTGTCCAAAGGCATTTCAAAAGTCATATCAAGAGGTCTCAAGCACTGGCTAAAAAACCATAGGACACCGGCAGATTTTCCTTGGAAGTTCTTACTAGGGCAATCCATGAACACTAAAGAATCATCGATGAATCTGAAAGCTCCATGAAGAAGAAATGTTAATCCCGTGAGCAATCTATACAAGTGCCTAATTGTGCGAAATATATGTTGTTAAGGGCGGGAGGCAGACACGACGCTATGCAAATGTCTGTCTTCTGCACACGCGGCCTATTCTTCCACAGCACAAATGTTGACGATCGGTAAAAATACAGTAATTCTAAAAACCCTTCTATTGAAACCTTATGGCGCCAAACTTGTAAATACAGTCCTCGACACAGTGAAAAATGTTATTGTACGGCATAGAATGAAAAAGCCACAGTTTCGCCTCATGCGGGAAGCAATTAACGCATTAGCAACAAATTGGAATGTCATACGAAGAAAGGCTAGCAGCTGACTCCGTTAGCAAACACGGCTGCTGCAGAAAGCGAAGTGACCTTCGAGCGGTCTAGGGATTTAACGCAAACATTGTGATGAAAGAGATAAGCGCGCAAGGACAAGCGATCACGCCCTGTAGGTCAAAGTACAGAGCCGAAGGCGGGCAGCCCCGCTCCGGCGAAAGGCGGGTGACAGCGTAGTAATAATATAATAATAATATCTGGGGTTTAACGTCCCAAAACCACGATATGATTATGAGAGACGCCGTAGTGGAGGGCTCCGGAAATTTCGACCACTCGGGGTTCTTTAACGTGCACCTAAATCTAGGTACACGGGCCTCAAGCATTTTCGCCTCCATTGAAAACGCAGCCGCCGCAGCCGGGATTTGATCCTGGGACCTTCGGGTCAGCAGTTGAGCGCCATAACCACTAGGCCACCGTGGCGGGGTGGATGTCAGCGTTGTGGCTGAGTGGTTAAACGCGTCGCGCCGCGGAGCGAGGGGTCGCAGGTTCGAATCCACCGGTAGCGCGTTGAGGGAGAACTTTCTTCTAAACCATTTTTCTTTGAGAGGTTTATATATACAGGGTCTTTCAAGAAATGTCTCCAAAAATCCTCAAAAATCAGGAAAATATGATATTTGCTCGTTGCCCTCACAATTGGTTTTTCTGTAGCGGCAGGCATCTTAAGATCGTTAAAGACCTCATTTGGGAGAGTAATTAGGAAAATTAAATTAATAGATTTTTAGATAGTGGAGTTAGGCTGTTACGTCAAATGGGAGAATTGAAGTTCTTTATGCGAAGAACTCATCGCAGTTTTGAGATATAGAAAAAGCGGCCTCTAGTAATTATTGTGGCGTAATGAAATTCAACCAAATTCAACGGCGAAACCGAAACCCAAGCACCAATAAGCGCAACAAGCAGACGATCAGACTGTTCAAGACAACGATTACAGAGGTGTAGTTCTTCCGCGTTCTTTAACGTATGTGCGTCATGCGTGCTATAATTGCGAGCGCAGTCCGCACACCCATACAACGAAGTCGGCTGATGGTTTATATAACGACGCTCGCTCATTCTGGATGTCTCACAAGAATATGGCAGTTGCGCTCTCCCGTGTTTCGGTTTCGGTTTCGCCTCTGAATTTGATTGAATTTCAGTACTTTGAAATTGTTACTAGAGGCTGCTTTTTCGAAATCTCAAAGCTGCAATGAGTTCTTCGCATGAAGGACTTCAATTCTCCCATTTGATATAACCGCCTAACTCCACTAATTAAAAAGTTAATTAACTTAACTTCCTTAATCACTGTCTTAAATGATGTCTTTAGACATCTTAAGATGCCTGCCGCTACAGAATGAGCACTTGTGAAGGAATCGAAGAATTATCGCATTTCCCTGATTTTTGAGGATTTTAGAACACATTTCTTGAAACACCCTGTACAAAGTAAAGCATGGCGGCACCTACGGCGATCTCAAAAACCCGCCTAGAATGTCCATATGATTGCTATCGCAATGATATCAATATTTGACATCAGCTGAAAAGGCCCTGAAGCCCCTGTCGGCGTAACACCAAACAAAACCCAGGACATCTTCAAATGCTTTTACGAGAAACGGGTAATCGATATCTAGAACGTACTACTTTAAAAGTAAGTACAGGGCAACTTCCTTCTGCCAAAGAACCCCTTTCAGTGCAGTATCTTTCTTCTAGTGAGACAAGTTTAATAATAGGCCGTTTTAGAATAGGATACGCAAAGCTTTGCGTCAGCGTTTGGCGCCACTGCGCATGCGTCATACGCTATCCTCTTGGGTACCCACGTTAAGTTACGAAAATAGCGTATCGTACCCAACGAACGCTATCTCTGCGTGTCCTATTCTAAAACTGCCTAATATGTTGTTATTGATGATACCGTCGAACCCCTCAGTAACGAAATCACCAGGGAAGCGATTTTTGTTCGTTCTCGTGAGAATTTCGTTGCCGCGAAAATAGAAAAATACGCACACCAATTACTTCGCACAACGAAACTTTATTTAAAGAAGTCGTTGATCTTGCTCTCTTCACGCTGCTTTGAAGAAGATTGACGGCTTGAGCCTCGCAGCTAGCGAAGCTCGCATAGCTTTGTAAGCTTTGCATAGCTTTGTCGTCATCGTGAGTGCCAAGGAAAGTGCGAATGATGTCGAAAGCATCAAGAACTTCGCGCGAACTTGCCTTTCTTGCGTTTTGTTGCTTTCCTCACTCACTCTTGTCGTCATATTCATATTCTTTGCGCACTCTTTTGATGATAGCGTCGTCGCTGAACTCTTCTTCGTGCCCGATCAGGTCGGCGTCGGCGCACAAAAAGTCGTGCAGTTCAACAGCGTCTCGTATCGCTCCATCCACACGGCGAAGTGCGTCTCATGCTTCGGCTAGTGGCTGCAGGTCATCGGTGCTTGCAGAAGGAACACCCACTTCAGTCTCCGAGAAATCTGCCATGGCGTGCAGACAAGTCGCAAAACGTAACCAGCAATGACCGACCGAATGTCACCAGCAATGGTCGCACCGATGCTTGTTGGCTGAAACGTATGTACCCGACTTGTCGAATGAGCGGTACTGCAATTTTCGAACTTTTGGGTTCCCAACTAGCTCATGGGTTGAAAAAAAAATGTTGCGGATCACTACCTGAAGCTTTCGTTATTGCGGGAGTGCTTTTTAATATCTCTTGGCTGTAGAGAAGGGGAAAATGCATTGAACTCTATATGGACATTCGCCGGGGACACCAGATTTCTTCGTTGCCGCGAGGATTTCTTTCATGAGGTCCTTCGTTATTGACAGGTGCAATTGTATTATTATTGATTCAGGAGTGTGAGCGTTTCAAGCAACATTGCGGTAAGGAAAGGGTGGCGGACGAATTATGGACGCCTGGAGTTGTTGAATGGCGCATCGATTGATTACACGAAAGTTTTGCATTTCCTCACCATGGAAATTGTGGCTACTGAAGCCGGCAAGCGGACCTGCGATATCGTCTCAGAAAAAGAGGCACCCAGATGGGTAAGGAAACGTGTACATTTACCTTTCAAGAGCCTCGTGATCCCGTACTATCCATCAATGCCTGATCTCTCTCATTCTACCAAAGCGTGCTGCCAGTTGCCCACTTAAAATAATCGATGTTGTCTTATTTATTAAAACTCGCAAAATAACAGGGGCGTGGATTAAAAAAAATTCCCTTAATTTTAAGAGGAGACTCGTATTCCGAAATATATATATTACGCTTGAAATATTCTATCAACTCTATGTCACAAATCTAGATTATGAATATTGCGCTTGGTTAAAGCAGGAAAAAAAACGACCACTTTGCCAAGAAAAAAAAAAAAGAAACACACATCACTCGGGTCACTAGAGAAACTTCTTACAGCTGTGGTGAATTAAGTAAATAGAGGATGTAAAAATATCCAACATTCCATAGTGACTCACCGAAGCCAATGGTATGACAACTAGAAAAGAAACGCGAAGAAGATTTCTTTCTAAAGAAAAAAAAACTTGACTACGGAAGTCTCCTTCATGCTCTTACACTCTCGAGTTCCGCAAAAGAAGTTGCCGGGAGATTATACGATCCACACCCCTCTTATTTTCCGCCTCTTTTTGTAAGCTTATGCCCGTGTTGCAATCGTGAATGATGCGATAAATATGCACTTCTTCGCTTGAAAGCGTGCATAAACATGCGCTTTTCGCTCCGCGGACTGCAAACCTAGATTTTAACTTTTTTTTTTACTATATTACCTGCAGTGAATTTCCCTTTCGGAACAGAACCTTCCGCACACTCACGCACGCACGCATATGATGATCGAAGAATCCGGGAGGCAATATACGCGGTAGTAGGAAAGGAGAGACTTTTTATGATTTTAATAGTGTTTTGGGCGCGAAGCAGGCGGAAACCCAAAACTTCATCAAGAAAGCAGCGCCCACTACGAAGGGGAGAACAGAAAACGTGTTGAAACGTCACCACTGCAGTCAACTGTAGCAGTGCACGAGTGGTTAGAGCGTCCGCCTTCAGTGCTCATTTTCACTACTTTCTTTCACTCCTTTGCCCCCCTTCCCAAACGACGCCGAGCCGTGCTACCTTATGGGTTGCATAAATATGCGTCCTTTCTATCGTCAATTCTCAAACTAACCGCCTGATATCTATAAAATAAGGATAACGCATCTCCCCCCCCCCCGTCGTATTGAATGAATATCGACAGCGTCTTGAAACGAACCTTTTGTAATCTGCAGACAACATCTTCGTGGCGAGTCTGTACTCTCGAGTTGCATAATTGTTGTAGACCAGTCCGAAATATTGATCTCATTTCCGAGCTTGCTAAATATTGCCGAACGAGCACAGCAAGAAGTTCAGGACGGTATTATAGCGCTACTGGTGATGGAAACAGCGTCACTCGCTATAATTAGCGAACTAATTGTCCTACATAAATACATTAACATTAAATTGAAGTGTTAAGGAGCGCGCCTGAACAGTGAATCGAAGAACTCATGTGCTTTGTGCAGTTCAATTACTATAGCTATATTCTTGCCAGCGCTGGCTTGGAGTTCAATTTTTTCTGGCTGCGAAAATACCCGAAACTTTCTAATAATCGGAATCTAATAGTGACTATTCACATATACAAATATTGTCCGCCTCGGTGGTACAATGGTTACGATGCTCGGCTGCTGACCCGTAAGTCGCGGCTTTGATCCTGGCCGCGGCGGTCGCATTTAAATGGAGGCATAATGCTAGAGGACTCTGTATATAGTGCGATGCAAGTGCACGATAAAGTACACGATATGATCGAAATTTCCGGAGCCCTCCACTGCAGCGTGCCTTATATTTATATGGTGGTTTTGGCACGTGAAACCCCAGATATTATTAAATGCAAATATTATTGAACAGTTATTCAATGGTGCAAAACATTTACTGTTTGTAACGAAAATTGAACTTGTAGTAAAAGTACTACAGTTAAAACTCGAACTAACCAGACCCGATTTTACAAAATTCCCGACCTAACGAAGACATTTCCATTGCCTGGCAAGTACCCATAGGGTTAAATGTTGTCGTAACTCGAATCAACAAAGATGTCGTGGCACCAAACTTGATATAACGAAGTTTTTAATGAAGTTTTTAACTATATAACGAAGTTTTTAACGAAACAAATGAGTGAAAGATGCACTGATTTCTTTCTAATTTTGACACTGACGGGTTTTACTGCAGGCATGCACTGTAACGCTATCACGTTATAACATCTAGCCGCCATATCCACGACCCTAGTTATATTCTGACGAAGCGGCACGCCGCGCCCATGCACGGAACAAGGAACAGTCTGTAGCTTTTTACGTACCAAATGGTGCTAAGGGCGGTAGTGGTTTGTTGTCCCTTTAAGTGCTCCCACAGAAGCACGGTGGTTGCTTTCGTTATTTAATCGTTTATGCGAAAGATGGCACTGATCATCTCTTTGCAACATTTTTGCACTGCCTGCTCACACAATCGCTGCATTCGTTTTCCGTCTCGTTGCACATCCACATGACAGTCTACCTCGCCTGTATCGCCCGGACATGGGAAGCTCCATGTCCGGCCTGCCCTCGCGGACTTCCAGCACGCGCAGGCGTCGGTTAGTGGCAAATAAAATGCCGCGGTTGCTTTCGGGTGTCGCTGCGTCAGAATTTTAGATTTCGAAGGACTGAAAAGTCCCGTTCCCGACTTTGAGAACTTCCCGATTTAACGAAATAATTCGAACCGCGGTCAACACTTCGTTAAATCGGCTTTCATCTGTATGTATTCGATCGCCACGGGCATAGTCAATAAAGCCGAAAACATGAAAACTTACGGAGCAGGCCGTATAGTGCAGGAAGCCGAACTATACCGGAGAGTGCGTGATCGTCAGTGTTCTCTAGGTGTACTGCGCGTGCGATGAGACTGCTCATTTATCTCTAACGCTCCATTTGTGCTGATATAAAATAACGCTTCGTAGCATGCAAAGCAATGGCAGTGACTTAATGACGTTATCTGTACTTTGATGTGAACGTCATTCTGTATAGTTATAAAAACGACTGCGCATTATTCGAGAGCTATTCCATATACAGTTCGATTCGCTTCTCTCGTTATTATATTCTTGTTCGTTTCTAACTAAAAAGTTGCTTCCCGCCCACCCATAATGTAATTGCGCTAGTAACATCTTGCCGCTGCTCGGCGTGCGAGCAAATACATAGGTGCCTCTTGAAGGCTGCTAACCATCAGTAGCAATTTTCATTCATCATTTTTGTTGAAGCAGTAATTATGAGAGCGCAACTCTCCTAGAAAGAGCTTGCTTCAGCCAACATGTATATTCGATGTCAGCGGCCGACACCGCACGTTTGATGTAACTTACACATTTCTGGGACCTTAATATTCATACCCTCCCAAAAGAACTTCGATATGAAGTGATAAAAGTACCCCACAAATACTTACGATCTGTAGTCTGTATTCGGTTGCGTTCTTACCCCCGTGGTAGCCTAGCGGCTGAGCTATTGCGAAGCTAAGACCGTGGGTTCGATTCCCGGTCACGGCTGCCGCTATCCGATGGAGGCGAAATGCAAAACCAGCCGTTTACTCTGATTTGGTGCGTGTTAAGCTATCCCAGGTTTTCAAAATTAATCTGGAGTCCCCCACTATGGCGTGTCCCATAATCATATCGTGATTTTGACTCATAAAACCACGGTATTTTGTTTTTTTTTACAGCGATGTTGTATATGGCTAGGTTCTGTAGCGGATCGCGTCCACGGAGAAAAGACGCGTAGAACAACAATATTTGGAGAACCGATTAACTCGACTAATCCAGTGTTTTTGCGTCTAGAAAAACGGACATGGCTTAGAGGGAGACACAGGCCTGTAGCCAGGGGGGGAAGGGGGGGTAGCCCCCCCCCCCCCTTAATTTTGAGGGAGGTGGGTGTTTTACCAAAACTAGATAATAAAAATAAGTGTCTTGCTTAAATTGTCAAGGTTTTCAGCAAGAAAGCCTCCCCCCTCCCCCCCTCCCCCCCAAAATAAATTCCTGGCTACGGGCCTGGGTAGGCATAAAGGTGCATGGTTTTGCCGACATGGCAGAATTACGCGAAAAATTTCGCCTCAAAGACACGACCGCTTGCGTAAGAAACGAGTGCCATGCCGTTTTTTACTTTCGAGACAACGGGTTTCTTGTGTACTATAGGATTTCATTTTGAGACTTGCGTTTGGCCATCGTTGATGATATAATACGCGTCATGCGCAAGTGAAACACCGGAATCTTTGAGTGTATGTCTCTTTATTCAATAAATATAGTTACTAATAATGATAATAAATAAATTCACTATAGGAATATTCGCTATACCAGACCTACCATAATGCCAGTGCAAGGGCTCTGAATTTTTTTTCATTGAGCTCTTGAGTATCAGCAAAATCATTCTCGAACGTTTAAAGACAAGGAAACCTTGAAGCTTGTTGGATTTCTAGAGATGCCTGTCAATTGCTCTGCGCAATAAGTGACGCTCAGCCTCTAGTACAAGACGGTGCAAATCATGCAGTGGCAATGTGGTCATGTGGTACTCCCCGCATCATGCCGCATGCGTGGCCACGGCTTTATAAGGTAACCCGCCATGGTGGTCTAGTGGTTATGGGGCTCGACTGATGACCCGAAAGTCGCGGGATCAAATCCCGGCCGTGGCGGCCGCATTTTCGATGGAGGTGGAAATGCTTGAGGCCCGCGTGCTTACATTTAGGTGCACTTTAAAGAATCCAAGGTGGTCGAAATTTCTGGAGCCCTCCCCTGCGGTGTCCCTCATATTCATACCGTGGTTTTGGGATGTTAAACCTGAAAAATTATAAACTATATTTATAAGCTGGCAGGACCAACAACAACCAAGGGGAAGGCTGCGATGGGCCGCTGAAGCAAGCGCATGTGCGCGAGTCGTGTGCATCGCCGGGCAAAATGTTGACTGCGCAGAGTTCGAGGGTGCCAAGTTTGTGAAGGTGCTTCCGTGGATTCAACAATTTTTAATGTCGCGCAGTTCACTTTGCTTCAAAGTTCGCACAAATAATTTTAATCTAGTTCCTGTGCGAGTGGCTCCCGCTTATGCCTGCTCTTGACGAAGTACTCGTGAACGATAACAAAAAGACCATTTGTTTCATTCAAACTACGTGAGGGTATAGGCTGGCAGCAATATGTTAAGTTACAGTAACTTTCAGATCCTTTAAGCTCCCAGGGGTAATCCCAGAGGTAACTAGGCCTGTGTGCCTTTCGAGAAAAGAATTTATAAACTGTCTGATGTCACAAATCAACCCAAGGGCAAATGCACGTATGCCAATTGCGTACGTGCGTTTAGAAAAAACATAGAAACTTTGAGCCTCAAGCATGAGGTCGCGTTTCGAGACGCGAGCTCCTGAGATCAGTCCGAGAGCTTATATTCATGCACTGCGTAACAAGTAGTCTGAAGGATTGAAACAGAATATAGTCCAATAGCTACTGCCAAGAATGTAGAGAGCGTTGTTGCAGTAATTCCAATAGGCCATCATTTGACCTTCGGAAATGTCGCTTCTGAAGCAAAAGCGACGGTGAGATCACTCTAGAAAATTTTAACTTCGAAACTATTATTCCTTTGAGTAAATGTAATATCACAGCTAATCGCTTGGAATTGGTATTGCGTTGGCACCGTTGTCTCAATGGAAACAGTACTGAAAGCTTCAGATATAACCTAATCGCCGTCGGCTATAGAGGAGGACATCCTCGACGACAGCAGAACTTCATGGCATCAAGGAAGCTGTCCTCTGTATCTTGCGCCAAACGCCGGACCGATCGATAATCTTCACGGACTCCAAGAGAGCCTTACAGATATTGTTCAACCTCTTAAAGAAAATAAATTTTCACCCCGTTTCATTCAACATATCATACTTACACCATTTGGCTATTACCACAGGTTACTTTATCACATTTCAGCGGATACCGGCTCATTGCGGCATTCTGGCCAATGAAAAAGCAGATGAAGCGGCACGCAAAGGTCCTCAATACGAAAATTATAGGTGAACTTATTTCACCAAGTCGGATGTTTCCCAGCTGGCTAAAAGACTAGAAGAGGTCCTGGAACCTTCCGACACATCATTATGCTTTCCTCCACTCAATCGGCCCACATCTCAGAACAAGACTCCCATTCAGAATTTCTCGACATCTGGAAATCCTGTACCATCGTCTTCGTCTAAACACTTCCTGTGGAAACAGCTTTACGGTACCGCTTCTGTCAAGCAGCAAATCCATACTGCAACAAGTGTTGCAGTCCATACTGCAAAAACCTGACATGTTTTTTGCCTGCTTTGGCTTTGCGTACTTTATCGCACCGCTGCTCTGGTTTTGTTTGATTGAGCACAGTTGACAGTTGTGAAATATTTGAAAATAGTTTTTTTTTCTAAATATTCGTAATTGCGAATAGTTACGATTGTATTCGAAGACCGAAAGGAGCAGAGCACTCTTGGATTCGTCATTCGAAGATTTCGAACACTCGCACACTGCTTCGGACTTCGCTGGTTTCCAGGCGGGAAAGGCTTTGAAAGTATTTCAATAGTGGGATAATTCAAACGTAGAAATACAGTGTGGCTCTATAGGATGCTTCCGATAAAGAAAGAAGTTAATACTGATAACTATGCGTCGATGCTGAAGTTGGTTACATCGATCGAGACGCACTGTATACCTATCAGAATTATAAGAGTAAGGACAAAATAATAATATCTGGGGTTTAACGTCCCAAAACCACAGTTTGATTATGAGAGACTCCGTAGTAGAGGGCTCCGGAAATTTCGCCCACCTGGGGTTCTTTAACGTGCACCTAAATCCAAGTACACGGGCCTCAAACATTTTCGCCTCCATTAAGAAAAAAATGCAGCAACAGACTAGTTTCACTGCAGATGACCCCTGTTTTATCTGGCCTATATTCCGCCCTACACAAGGCATGATATTCTTGCGGTCCTGAGGCGCAGTTTCGGTGAGCAAGTACGGTACTCAGTGTTTACTCTTTATGCACAGAGTACGCCTTCCCCAAACTGCGTCATCCCTTTTTTTTTTTCAGTTGGTACCGTTCATTGCTCGAGGAAGCACGAGAGCACGACATCTGATGCGGTAATGCGCGAAACAAAGGACAGCATGCGCTCGCTTAACAGCGTAAATTACATCCGACGGGGAGAAAAAAAAAAAAAAAAGCTGAGCGTTCAAGGTTAAAATGTTTGCTGCGGAGGTTCTCCCTGTACAAAGTGCGTGACGCTTGAGTATGTATGTGAGCTGTGCATGGCTTCTGAAATGCCTTAATCACGCCTCATGATCCAGCACCCTATTTTTCGCGCCGCCTAATCGCACACATGCTCACTCACCACACAAACCAGAGATGACTGGTAATTAAAGGCCCCTCACCCCTTCACTGGGGGCGAGGGGCTTGACCACGTGCTCCTCTTTTCGGCTCGGTACTCTCGCTCGCGTATTCCGTGGTGGCCAGGCCGGCCAGTGGCGTCCGTGAAAATGAACTTGACGCCGGCGCACACTGAGGCTGCCGCGTCTGCCTGACCTGGTTCGTCCGCAAGCGGTGTACCGATTCGGCCGCGTGTTCGCTTTCTCCCGCGGAAAGAGCCCTTCGGCCCGTACCGCGGCTGGTGGCCCGCTGGAATCTGGAGCGTGACGCCAGGCCGGACAGGAAGTGGTCGGCTGAGCAGCTTGGCAGCCCTGACTCCCAAGGAACGCCCTTGCGAGCGCCGCCGGCTGCGTCGCTTGAGGGAGGGAGGCGCTGCTTCCGATACTCTGCTTTTTTTTTTCTAACCATGACGTCATTCTCGAAAAAAAAGAAAGAAAGAACAAACTGTGCGTCAATTTCTGCGTGACTCCATACACGTTGGTGGCCGGATGCTTGGTGTGACTCAGGCTCGCAGTTTAATATAGCCAGGCGTAGCTCGTGTATCCACATGTTGTAACCAGTTTTACATATTGCGCGATATGGCTTGTATACACATTGGAGAGCTTTGTAGGTGGTCGGCTGTGCCTGCGATTGTGTCAAATACAGATGCCGAGTCCTCGTCATTAGGGCCGTCGCTGGAAAAGCCGAAATTTTATGACGTATGAAAATACGTTAGGAACTGTGCTGATTTGGCCGGGTGATTCTGGTAAGCACCTGTAATCGAACTTCTTGGAGGCCTCAGTATGGAATTGCATTCCGTGTGAGAGAGTTCAAGTTTCGTACCGCTAGGGCCGGGGTAACTTGCGAGCCCCTGTAATCCAGCCAATTAGGAGGCCGCGATGCGGGACGGGGATCTCGCTGCTGGTTCGGGAAGTATCCAGCTCCATTCATGATTCATTGGCGTCGGAACGGCGTGGGTGGTTGCGTGCTCATGTAATCCAGCTTAATTGGAGCCGCGGCCTTTGATTCATTGAGTCCCCTCTACCTCCACGTGGTACGTCACGGGCAACGTGCGCCTAAAAACTGTCTAAACTCTGCATTGCCACAAGCCCATTTATACCCAAAAAGGAAATATGCGGCGTAAAACACCGAAACAAGTATGTTGACTGCACGAAGGAAGTAGTGTACAAGTTGCCACTCTCGTGTGGACGACCTTACATTGGGCAAACAGGTCGGTGTCTAAACCACCGCCTGCGTGAGCACGCGAACAGGGTGGACGGGGGCAGGGATGGAAATTTGGCCATTCATTGCCACGAGTGTGGATGCAAACCGTTGTATAAACAGTGTACTGCTGTTTTTCATGACGGGGATCAGCGCACGCGAGAGATTGTGGAGGCAGCCAAAATGCAACGGGAGGGCAGCAACTGCGTGAGCATGACGTCAGTTTCATTGACACAGAAGGAAATGGCTTTCTTGGAAGGGTCACTACATTTTGGGGGAGTGAGTAGCTGATGCGCGCTGACACACTGCACACCTGTGGCATTGGTGTTTTTGTTTTGTCATAGTCATATTTGTATATATTTAGGGCACATATTAGTAATAAATTCAGTTGGAAGTTTGCGCCCGTCCGTGTCTGTTTCGTCCGTCGTCTTAGAAAATTTTGCGCAAGAAGTGGTGATCATGGAGTACCAACTAGCTCGAACCCACACCTTGTTAAAGTATGAAAATATTTGATAATTTGGTTTGAACTGATGTTACACATTAACAATTATGGTTTGTTCCGCTTTAAATTTTTATCTTGTTTTCATTTTTAAAACGCCCTGTACGCACCACCCGGTGCATTAATACACGGCGCACGACTACATTGGCCGGTATGCATTGATACACCGATTCTCATTGTTACAAAGGGGGTCTATATTTTGCAACATCTGACTTTGGCGTGTCCTCAACATTACGTCATTCCACGGGCTCCGTTTTACTTCTTCTAAGCTCTGTGCTCCATCGCGTTTCTCGGGCGTTGTCGTGTATCACGCATCACGACGGCTGCCATGTTGTAGTGAGACACTGCTACTCTGACGTCCTTCATTCCACCAAACGCGCTGTTTGGGCACCTGGTTGTAGCGTTATCCTGCTTCCAATAAGAGGCGTCGCAGGTTATATACGTGTATAG
This sequence comes from Rhipicephalus sanguineus, assembly GCF_013339695.2. Classification (NCBI taxonomy): domain Eukaryota; kingdom Metazoa; phylum Arthropoda; class Arachnida; order Ixodida; family Ixodidae; genus Rhipicephalus; species Rhipicephalus sanguineus. The sequence continues at coordinate 106,184,538 of NC_051176.1, read as the reverse complement.
GTGTACTTTTTTTAATTCATATCTCAGACCGATTTAAAGAAGACGTTCTATTATTGTTGACATGATGGCGCCATCCCGAAACCGCTGAAAACGGTGCCGGCGATGTGACTAACGCTGCTATAGGAAGCCTCAATAAACATAGATCGTGGTAATCGTCCTTCTTCGTAACTTCCGTTAAGACTTCAATGTTTTGTTCTGGTGGCAGTTATATGGAGGTACAAGCTGCATTACCGCCGTCGCACTGGCCATCTATCAATGAAAAAATCCATAAACAGGGGGTGGGTGCTCGATCCGACGTTTCGACAAGTGGACTTGTCTTCTTCAAGGCTGGAACTGAAGCCTTCAAGGCTGGAGTTCCAGCCTTGAAGAAGACAAGTCCACTTGTCGAAACGTCGGCTGGATCACCCACCCCCTGTTTACGGATTTTTTCATCGCAAGCTTCCATCTTCCACTTCCTGCCGTTTTCTTGGCCATCTATCAGCGGTGCATGGGCGGTTCGTGTGCAACGAGTTATAAAGTCTCCAGGGCGCGGAGTATGATTAAAAAAATTCACAAAGCTAACTGAACGCGGCTTCAACGGAACTGACGACTTGGCTAGTTACAAATGATTCGCTGAGTACCATAGCGCCAAAAAGCCCGAGAACATGGCATGCGACAATCTGTGTTACTGGCCGTAACGTCCGTATTGTTTACTTCCCTGCCCTCGTCCTGTCAATTGCCCAACTGTAATCCTAATGCATCGCCAATGTTCCGCTCAATCGGTTCCGTCTTCCGCTGCTCGTATGAATAATGTACGCATGCACTCTTATAAGCATACAGCGTTCCTGCTGAACTGATGTGTGTACACTGGTCGAAGCGGAAGGGACAGTTACATTCAATCTAACATTATCTAATATTTCCCTGAATTGAAAGTAACTCTGACTGCTTCCAATCGATCTATACTCGTGGTCTTTGATTTGTCGTCCGGAACAGCCCGGTACTATTTAATCCCGCCCTATTTAATCTTCTAAAGAGGACGCGAAGTCTGCCGGATACGTTTACTCAGTCGGACTTGTCCCGCCATTGTTTAAAGTGCAGGGTTTATGGCCACGCAGGTTGTTAATGGTACTGGCAACGAGGACCCCTGACGTTTCATTCCAAGTGTTCACTTCTCACCTTTACCCCAGGAACGCAGAGGACCAAAGGCGGGCCGTTGTAAGAAGCATATCGTTGCTTCGTTTTCATTTTTTTTTGCATCCATTGTGAACCTTGTTTTCGTTCGGATTCGATCAGTAGAGGGGGGGGGGGCGCTGTGGTGAAACTAGGCTCCCCTAATGGAGAACCCAGCACACGCCTATCGATGGTAGCCTATTATTGCGATAGCAATTATATGGACAGTCTCGGCTGAATTTTGCCGTCGCCGTCGCCGTCATGCACCGTATATGTATAAGTATGCATATATATAAAAAAGCCGCAAAGAAAAATATGCATCCGAAGCGCGGAATCGAACCAGGGACCTCTTGCTCCGCAGCGAGCGGCGCTAACCGCTACGCCACGAAACGCAGATCCTCCGCGTAGCTAACGGCGAGCGTTATATACACACCCTTTACCACTGGACGGACTCTGAGACGGCCGGCGCTTATAAGCGTTTCTTCATTACCAGCGAGATGGCGCTAGGAGCACGACGGGCGCATTTAAAAGTCGTCGGCGAGCTCGCTCGCTTCTTATGTTTGCGCAGGGAGAACCTTGCCCTTCCGCTGTTTGCTCGCGCGGTTTTCCTGTGGTGAGGGCAAGAGGGATGTTTCAACCTTTCACCGTGATGTCCGCGCTCATGTTACGGAGCGTACGAAAGTCACTCGAGCTGAAGGGACGCCGGTAAACGAACAAACAGACGATGAGCGCGAACTATCAAGTGTCACAGCTCGACACTTGAAGCACGCTAGTTTCCTTCGCTGCTTCGGCCGCCTTTGCAACAGGAGCGCTGTTCAAACTGAGAGTATCCATTGGCGAGCCTCACTTCGTATAGCATTAGTTTCTTACTATCGCATTCATTGCTTCGCCCTTGCGGCAAAACTGTGACTTTTTTTATGGCACGCGCGTTTTAGCTTCTGTCTTAAACGGTCATGGCCATTTTGTAGCGCTGTTTCTACTTACACAGCCTGCTTCTAAATAAACGTGCGCAAGAAGAAGTTGGTGCCTAGAGTGGCGCCGGCTACTCCTCTTACATGATAGCTGTCGTCGTAAAGTTGTCAACAATCACAAAAGTAGATAAATAAACACATGGGTGAACATTCGCATACTCACAGTACTGCAGTACAAGTGTTCACGCAGCAGAAGGCTTCATAGATGTTCACAAAACCGATAATGGTGACGCAGGAGTTGTCCGATGTTTCTAAATTAGCTCTGTCTTGATCACCGCACTCCAAATACAACAGTCATGTGCTCGGACACAAATGCTCCATAAACGCGAAGATATAATAAACATGTGGCCAAGAGTACATTCTGCTACAGAAGGAAAACAACTATGCAAGCAAGAATTTTTATGTGATTCAGTATGTATAACGTATTTTATTCCTCCGAAAATTGTACTACCACGCATGTAGTGATATTTTGACATTTTTCTGATGGCCGTGGAAACGAATTTTTTTCTGAAACGGGCCATGACGCCCAATTTTGTTATCATATCTGTCATGTTGGTTAATTTTTGTTCGTTGACAAACAAGCTGGTGAAATTTTAGCGCATTAGGTCGATCGCTTAACTTATAATAGAATATTTTTATATACACGCGAGTGATCTGAGAGTAAGGCAACACAGGCGCACTCGGGAGCCGTGACGTAACAAGCTGCTTGCTGTGCGAGTGTCTGCATTCTGGCGCACGATTGTGTTGCATGGTCGGCTGCGCGTGCAATCGAGCTATTTCAGCTTTCTTCAAGTAGGCATTGCAATTGAACGATTTGCAACGGCTGAAACATTGGTAGAGGACGACGGCTCCGTTCCATCTTCCATGAAGCACATGACGTCACACACGCCATGGGAAAATGGCGGTCGCTGGCGGTGGGCGGGGATTATAGCGGGTGAAGTCTTGGGCTTATTTTGCATTGTAGTATTCTTTTACGGTCCAGTTTTCAAATATGTATAGGCACAATAGACCCTCTACTTCTATTTTTCGCAGAAAACCGCAAATTGGTGGGTGATCGTGTCATGGCCCCTTTAATGATATTGGTCGTCTATTCAAACCATGCAGTTCTTCTAAAACCTTCTTATGGAGAGTGGCATATTTTTTGCAGTCTAGAGCAATGTGTTCATCTTCTTCTGCAGCGCCTTCGCTTGAGCGTTAGCACTGTTACCTTATTCCCGAAGCTGTTAGTGTGTCTAGCTGAAGCCTACGAATTATTGTTTTCCCAGAGCGGCTGATATTGAGTTCTATTCCAGGATGAAAATTATATAACTGGGAGTTCTGGGCGCCATACACGAACCAAGTTTCCCTCCTTGGACAGTCGACAGCATAGTTCGTTCAAGGAACATCGTGCATTGATCAGCTGCGACATTTACCATGATTTCGCAGTGGCTTGGAATTCAATAATATCTGGGGTTTAACGTCCCAAAACCACGATATGATTATGAGGGACGCCATAGTGGAGGGCTCCGGAAATTTCGACCACCTGGGGTTCTTTAACGTGCACTTAAATCTAAGTACATGGGCCTCAAACATTTTCGCCTCCATCGAAAAGGCAGCGACTTTTGGGTCAGCAGTCGAGCGCCATAACCACTAGACCACCGTGGCGGGGCGTGGCTTGGAATTCAATGCAATGTTATGCCGTGATGTAAATTTTTCGTTATTGCGTGTGTACTCTCCATTTCGTACACCAATGTGCTGTTTGTTTTGCCCAAGCTGATTTCATTTAGGCACAACTATGAGGTTGGCGAGTCTCTCACTATTATACCCAGCGATGAGGCCGACTGTCGGCATGTGAAACGTAAAGCAGAACGTATTCCATAATGTTGCGCCGTTGTAGATGTCGTAAAGTGGCAAAGCTTATAAGCTATTTTCTCTTTATGTGCAGGTGCAAAAAGCGCAGGTGTAAGGCTTTGTTTTCAACGTGATCCATCGGTATAGGCGCGGTATAGGCGTGAGATGTGATGAAAATTATTTTATTGCAATTATGAGCATATCACACTTACGAGCTACTTCAGGAATCGTAGTGGCAATTTCAGGGACTGGTACAACTTAGTGTATAATGTATTTTTACGATATATTTTGTGTTGATTGTAGACTATGACTAACCATTGTGATAATTTTAATACATGTATATATATATATATATATTTTTAGCACTGTACGACGACTGTTGAAGGACTGTACGCACCATGGTTACACTCCATCAATACTTCTGTTTGGGCGAGTTGGTTCTCCTTAGAATGAGGAAGCACCAGCGCTCGTGTCTACATGTCGTATCTCTTGCGGGTGTGTGTCTGCGCTAGTACTTCCTTATTTCAACATTACGCTGTTCTACTATTGTCATTTACCGCATGCTATTTATTACTTTTTTTAGCATCTCTTGATGCTCTTTGGCCATTATTGGCCCTTGCGCTATAAAACACCTCTGATCATCATTACCACCACCATCGCCATCATATAATAATAAATCTGCAGAGGACAGATCCGTGGTGGAGTGTCACAACTAACTTTTTTTTTGCCCACGTCTCTGCCATGATTTGTTCTGCGTACTCCACCTAAAATCCACCTCAACATTTTAATGAAAGTGCGGTGATTTTTCAATACTCTTATCCAGCTGCAGTTGTCGGCTACTGTCGACTGCAGTTTATTTATTCTTTTTTTCACCTTTATAGCTGCGCTTGTGTCGTCATAACATCCTTTACCAACCACTCCGAGCTGGCTTAACCCCAAAGACAAAGATACCCAGGGTAAAAATGCCAAGGAGAAGAAAGCTGCCAATATTGCGACTACTGATCCTAGGTCTACAACCACAGAGTGACGGCGTGGAACTCAAGATCAGCTCCTGGGAAAATACCGGAATAAGACGGGCAGGTCCGGGTTATGCGAGTCTTCAGATGATGCTGTTATGGTGTTTTTTTATTGGGCAGCAGACACCGTGAGGTAGAAACGCCTTACAAGTATACTGGACGCACTGTATCCATTGTTTTCATGGCCTTCAGTAGGCATCACTGCTTTTCGTAAACGAAGATCTCCGATTCATGGCCTTGCGGGGTGCAGAAAGTGATGAGGGCATTCCTGTAAAACAGTAACTCGACAAGTCTCTGCGACTGTTTATAGACTTGCTGTGCGTCTTCACGGGTGCGCTTCCCTAGTGTCTCCCTCATTTTTCCCCTCACTGTATCCCTTATCTTCCTCTTCAGGGTAGCAAGGTGGACATGCATCTGGTTAACCACCCTGCGTTTGCGCTCTTTTCTGTGTACCTTCTTTCTCAGCGAAAAGTTTCCAGACACTGCTGGACATAGACAAAATTCATTACATTATGAGAATGGGGTGCAGGGGTTTAACTGCAGTGTCGTCAACACGTTTGCCTTTTTATTGCTTCCTGGCGGGGTGTTGTGGGCGCTTGATCACGCATGTAATGCCTCTTCTCTCTCTCTTTTTCTCTCTAATTTCTATTACCTCTCCTAGAGCGCTGCTTGCCCAAACAGTTGTTTTTGTGTTTACATTCTTTTTAGCTTTATTATCGTCTACCTTCTCCTGGAGTACAAAACTTCTAGTATCGGTAAAAGTCACCTTTCTCCAAATCCAATAGATATTATATAAACCAACGTGGACAATTTTTTGTTGTTTCCTTGCGTCTTCAAGCAACACTTGAACTGGAAATGCTTCCCCTCTCGGGCAGTTCTACGGGCAGCCTCTCTCCAGGGTTGAATCGCACTTGTCCGGTGGCTGTAGACTGTACCGTCGTTGCTTGCAGAGGTACCTGGTGCGTTCAGGATTAGCTTGTTAAGAGCCAGTATGCCACACGGTCGTGCGGAGCCTTATTGTAGTGTTAGCTTGTGACATTTCTCGTATGTTACGGCGACCAAATTGGCCTCTTGATCCCTCTGCAGATTGTTCCCGTTTGGACGAACGCAGGAAAGCCATCTGCACCACGCTCGAAAAGCTTTACACGTTCCCTTACTGAAAGAAGGATTCTTGAACACTGCTTCAAGACGACGTCCACCAGAGTTGCGTGCTCTAAGAGCACTATTGTGTTCATGTGAGTGTTTTAAATAATCGAGTTTGCATGAAATGGTGTAGCCATTGTCAGTTGCCTTATTCCTACTTGGGCAGATAGATTGGTTTCTTATGTTCTTTTTCCCTCCATATTTTCCACCCTTTATCCTCCCCCATGGGCAAATGCAGCAAACCGGCCAGTTGCTCTAGTTAACGTCAATAATTGTCATTCGTTCTTTTCTCTCTCTCTCCGGACAAGTGTAGTTCCAACCACTGTACAATATATGTAAGCAGGACAGCAACTCAGCGCGCAATCGTCACGCAGCCAAGCCCTGTATGACGCAACATCTGCGATCTTCTAAAGTGTGCCGGTTCATCCGAGCCGCCGCGAATCGAAGATAGCTGTGGCACTGTGCCACGTTCAGCGTTTTCAGAGGGCAGCACGGCGAGGCGCGCTCCCTTCCGCTGCCAGGTCAACGCAAGTATTACATTGGGACTCTGGAAAGAACACAGAGCGGCGGTTACAGCCAAAGAGAGGTGAATTAATCGCGCGCCCGCGGCGGAGTGGCGCGTTTATCTTTCGCCTAAAAATGTTCTTTCCACGATTACGCCCTTAGCGCTGCGGCCGAGGCACGCGCAGCGCGTGCGCAGGAAGACGAAATGCCGAACGAAAGCGAGGAGTGAAGGAGGCGAAAGGAAGCAAAAAATAAATAAGTAAACGACTGCGGCTGCCGAAAGTGCCGCGCACATCGGATCGGCCAAGTAAGGGCCGCTTCCTGCATTCGGCGCTGCACGCCGGGGCGACAGGAGGAAAGTTGCCGCCGCCGCCGCCGCCGGACCCCCGCGTGCCACCCAAAGTGGGCGGCGCGCCGATGTCACAAGACCACTTCCTCATGCTGCAAGTGTGACGAAAGTCGTGGTGCAGGAAACGCGACCCCCCCCCCCTCTCTTCTTCCTCCCCTCAAGTTCCGATTAAACACCCCTGCTCGCACGCACACACGCATCTGTTGCTGAGCTACCTGAACCCCGCGCGTGTTTGGTAGGGGAGCGATTGCCCTTATTTCTTTTACCGGGCAGCCTACTAAAACTGTTGCGCGAGTGCTGCAAAAAAGTAAAGTGTAAGGGCGCGATCAGCTCGCGCGTATAACCATGCTGCTCCCGCGCCATTCCCGGCGGAACAAGAAAAATCCGGCTAACTGGACATGATGCAAAAAACAGAAAAAAGAAAGGCATAAAAAAAGAAAGAACGCAGCTAACGAATGGAGAGAAGGAGTAACCTTCGAAGGCTTCTTTCTTTCATCTTCCGAAGGTCTTGCTTTTTTTTTTTTTTATTGGAAAGCTGCCCACCATCTAACTTGAGTAGGCCGCAGAGAGAAATAACATTGTGGATGTTTCAGAGGGTTAGATACCTGCTTCTCAGGATACTTCTTTTTCTCAATATATGACTTTTTTTTTTCAGAACTCAACTATAACATACTCGGTTTGCCCGAAGTGAGCAGGATGAGTATTGTGTTTGCATAATACTGGTTCTGATTTAATATTCAACAACCTCCTCGCCTTCACAGCGTTGTTCACTGTTTTTGCCTTGGAGGGTCTGCACGACTTCTTTTTTAAGTGGGGAGGGGGAGTCGTGGGATCTGGAGGTAGTTTCAGGCAGGGGAGAGGGCAGACTGTGGGCAGAATTATTCATGCTTTCATTATTGTGTTTGTTTGTTTAAAGCACTCACTTTATATATCTTGGTTCTAAAGCACGCAAGATGGCTCAACAGCGCTATGCGGTGAGTGTTACGTGAAAATTAGAGGCTCCCGCACTTCGTTTCCACTTTTACCATGCATTTGATAGCACTCATCTCTTCGTCCGAACTAATAAAGCGGAAAAATGGAATGTGGCATTGTCACACCCACTGGAACATTTTGCGCCAAAGCATGAATACACGCTAAGATTTTCAACCTGCCACTGGCTGAAGAACTTGCATTCACATTATACGATCACTCTTCTTTCTACTCATTCTACATCGATTCCGCCACCTTTCCATTTTTATTGGCTCGTGAGTTGCCTTTATGGATACAATACGTAAGAAATAAAATAAAAACAATTCATAAATACTTCGGGCAAGAATGGAAGAAAAACTAGCTCTTCCAGTTGAATTTGCTCAATCGAAAGGAACCCAAAAACGCATTCAGGTACATAGACCCAAAACGCAGGCTATATACATCATGAGAATTTCAGCATCGCCTTCACAACTTTCTTGCATTCAAATAGCGTCCAAAAAAGAGTGGTATTTCTGTTTTCTTGTGTTTGATTATTTCGGTACGCACAGAAACTCCGCAGCGTGACATCACTAATGCCTCAACGTCGCATTCTTATGCGTTCCTTCGCGCAAAGGAAAATAAAACCAACAAACAGGAAACAAGAGAGTGCGGAATGTGAGGAGGCTGCTTTCTCGCCAAACATGTCGACTTACGTCAGCTTTGGCCCTACCCGTATTCGAGAGGAAACCGGTGCAATCAGTCGACGGCTTACGCGGGGGACGGCCGTGCAATAATAGGGAAGCCGGTGAACAATATCCGAGAACGGGCAAGCGGACCGCTGTTGCTGCGCTTAGCATTGAACTCGAAAGGATTTAGTTCAAGACCGGCCGCGCGACGAGCACGCAGCGGAGCGCTCGCGATTGCATGAGTGCTGCGGTCAGGAAGCCGCTGACCGGTCAACACGCTCAGCCCGAGAAAGCCGCGTGCCCAGACGGGGAACAACGACGCCTGGGACGAACGCGCCCGCCGTGCATTGTATTTCAATGAGGAAAGCGATAGGCAGGGCTTGCGGGCTACCGCGGGGGCACCTGCCAAGTCCACTCTCGAACAAAAGAAAAAAAAGGAGACGTGTGTGTGTCTCATGGAAGGACGTGTTTACAAGGGTGTCATTCGCACTTTGCCAACGTGTCAAGCGCGCGTTCCTCCCTCCCATGACTTCTTCCGATATGCCTTCCCACAGACGCGGCGAGCAGTGGCCGGGTGTAAAAAGAAGCGCGGGCAGCCAGAGAGGGGAGACGCGACTGGAAAAATACCGCGGGAACGTGCGAAAGCGCCGCTGACCCACATAGCCGAGAATCGGAACCGACGGCAGAACGCGGAAGTGCATGACCTCCATATGATGTCAGCTGAGGCACCACCACCGCCGCCGCACGTATGTGCCCTGTGCTGCCGCTGCTAACCAGGGGTGAGCTGGGAGAGGTGGCGGACAGTCAAACCGCCCGACCCACTGCGCCGAACTGATCGCGTTGACGCGCAGCGAGGCCACCACTTGCGGCACGCAGGCATCGCTAGGGCGACCCACCACCGGTGAATGTCGCTGGCAACACGTGCGCCGGAGGAGGAGGAAAGCGTCCGCTCTCAAGGCAGCAGCTATGTGTGGGCTGCATGTTCTCCCTCCGTTGTGCATTATATTGACCACTACCTTCAATACTTTTCAAGATTAATATGCAAGAGATTGCGTAGAATAGTCTTGCCGGATATGAAGTCGAACGCTTGCATGTACAGAATTACTCGTAGTTGGCGTTCCGTTTCGAGAATATTAACACTTATTTCATCTTAACGCTAGATCACTGAGTAGCCGCAGATGGCAAAGAAGAAGAAGAAGCTGGAGACGGAGCGCCAGTGAAGTATCTTTACATACTGCTAAACGACATGAAACTTCAGAGCAGCATCAATACGGAAGCCCATTACACGACATTGGATCCTCGTCGCTGTGCCGAGGAAAAAACAGGTTTTTGCCATAAAAAAACGTAAGGAGTCCATTATGTACCCACGTGCGTACTTACAGATGTAGATTTCAGCTTTAGGTGACAGACTCTTAGTGTAAGAGATTTTCGTAGCATGACCTCGTGCCTTTGCGATGTACAAGAGTACAAAAGCGTTGCGCTTCTTCTTGAAACACAACAACCTGTACGAACGCTTCGGACGGACTGGACGCTCAATGTTTCTTTATTGTGTGCGTGCGTTATGGTACGAAGTACGAACTTCTCACATTTCACTCCCCTTTCCCTAGTGCAGGGTTGCCAACAGGGCTCAGCCTGTTTAATCTCCCTGCCTTTCCCGCACGTATCTCTGTTTCACCATGTAAACACGATATATTGTAAATAAGAAATGGATTCTGTGTTTAACTAGTGCACCAATAGAGGCAAGAATAACCCACTTGAAAAGCAACTACATACATTCATTGACTGTCATCTGGTCCCAATAGACCAGATGACAGTCAATTATTAATTTATTATTAATTTCATGACAACAGCCGCAAGGAGAGTTATCATAAAGTTCGTCCAGTTCGGATATATTTGCACCAAATTCGCCCAGGAAATGTTCTATCCCTGTCGGTTTCTCCTTTATGATGTTTGTAAACATGTTGAGCACAATACAGCGACAGATGAGTGGTGGCTGTTTACGTAGGGCCTTGTTGATTAGACTATTCGCTGGGCACTGTTTGTGTTGTATCGTGTGAAAAGGCACCGCGAACAGAAACAGCGTGCAGCCAGCATCCTCAACTGAAGCGGAGAATCTGGTGTGCAGGCTCAAGACTCTAATGACATCCACGTATGCATTTATTTAAACAAAATACTTTTTCGTTATCAAAACATGTGGTTGCAACACATTTCATCGGCAAAAAATTTTTACGTGAAATTTGTACCGCAAGGCTCCACACTAGTAGAGCAGGTGAGGCGTAACGCACTTTTTTGAAAACAAGGCTCAGATCATCATTCACGGCGCTAACTCGGACTTGTGTGGAAGCAAAGCATAAACCAGTCCAGCAGCGTCCGGGTGGAGCGCCCAGCACAGCGCCACCCGGACGCTGTTCACCCGTCTACACAAGGCGACAACTCATCTTGACAGTGGAGCGAAGGCTACGGAGGCGGGGCTTCTCCGCAAGTAGTACGGCACCTTGCGGCTGATTTCGGTTTTGCTCGCTCGCATCGTGAACGCGTTTAGAAAAACATATACACGAAAAATGTGAACGGGAGAGGCATTTCGATTGTTCAATGTACGTTTTAGCGTCATATTACGAGTATATTTTGTAGCGTTAGCTACACTTGCCTAGCCAGAGCCAATTTCGCGTGGAGGGTCATGAGCCGTGCTGCGCATGCGCAAGGATCAGTGATGCCACACAGCTGGGTCACCGGAGTTGGCATCTCACGCGCTTTCCGAAACAGCCGCGCGCGGCTCGCGGCTGCTGGTCTGCGCGTTCGGGAGGAGTGGTGTCGTAGGCGCGGCAGACACGCTGGCGCCGGCGCGCGCGCGGACTCCGCCACTGCCGCGCGCGGCTCGCCGCTGCTGGTCTGCGCCGCCTTCGAGAGGAGTGACGTCGTAGCCATAGACACAGTGGCACCGGCGCGCGCGCAGCTATTCGCCTTCGCTGTGCAGTCGCCGTCTGACACTGCGCTGGGGCCGCTTGATAGCGCCTCTGACTGGCGTTTGCAGGTGGGTAACGCCACGGAGAAGGAGAGCGCAAATGCTGCTCGATGGCATAGAAGAGCCGAGAAGCTTATCTCATCGGATCCCGAAGTAGTTGCCTGGCAATTAGCGGTTCAGTGTACGAAGAATGAACAGAAGAAGGCTAATAATCCTAGACAATCTGGAAAGCTAAGAATAATCAGCTGAACCTTTGGCTAACGCTACGTATATCCTGGCATAGCCGAGCTAAGCCACTGCAATTTTTTCTTGGAGAACTAAACAGCGCGTTTGGGGCCGCACACTGACCCACTATGTAATGGACGCCATGTTTACTTTGGAAGACGGGTGTGCTGAAAAGGTGGTGCTGTCTAAGAAACAGAAAGAAAAGGAAGGCATTCGTGCAAAGTGAACAATAACTGCCTTTTACCTACGATTTCCCGCAACTGTTTGAGTCTCATGATAAATAAAGCAGCAATTATTTCAGCAAGGCAAATGAGAAAATTAACAGTAAACTTAAGCACTATTGTATGGCGCGGTAGCAGGCATGCGCTTCGGTTCTGTAGTTTCCACAGTGCTGTCAAGAAAAGTTGTCGCCGGGTTAGGTTGCGGCCGTGACGCACTTCCACCGAATCAGGCGCGATTGCAGCGCCTTGGATGGCAGACGCACCAGCGCACAGTTGCCCGTATAGGCTTTCTGTGCCGCTGTCTATACGTATCCGTAGTAGACTCCTACGTCAGCACAGTCGAAAAGGTCAATCTGAACTCGTGTACGCGGGAGCAGAACGTCCCCGGAACTCTCTCAGTCCGCCTGTAGTGCGGCTCTTGCTCTCCGAGCCCCGAAGGGTGCAATCACCCCTCCCCTCAGACCGCGCGGCATCCAGGGAGCTGTGCAGAGCACTGGCGATACGCCAACGTGACTGGGCTTAGCTGCTTCCTACCCTTCCTACCCCCACCTGGACGGATGGCTGGCAGGCGCTCCCCGTACGAGTTTGCACCTATATCTGCCACGCGTACCATGCCACCTAGGGCGATTGCCCTCTTCTCGTGACTCGCCTCCCCTCCCCTTCTTTTCGTGTTTACTGAAAATAAAGGTTATTATGAATATTATTACAATTATTGTTGTTGTTGTTATTATTATTACTATTATTTTCTCATTCCACTCATTACATAGATATCAAGTACACCCTGTAGACTTTCTTGCTTTTGATTACATTAAGGAGCACAATTTTACCATCAATTCTTGCGGTAACTTCTTAGATCAGTGCCTGTCAAATAATCAACCTGTTCGAGTCGCACAATCCGACATTTCTCGTTTTCGTCCCGATAAATTTTACCCATTATCTTAAGCTAACGTTTCTGTGTCAGCCGTAAAACGAAGCTCATTACCATCAACAAGGTCCCTACATTGATGATGCGTGATCTTTTTTACGAGCTGGCAGCTGACCAATAATCCCTCGCATACTACCTGAAGGCGAGGGATTATTGGTCAGCTTCCAGCTCGTAGAAAGGATCACGTGCTACGCGACGCCTACAGGCAGAAAAAGAGCGTTCCACACTCGCCGCCATTGCTTCTATCGGTGCTGACTAGCACTCCTACGTTTAAATGCACATATATACCCCATAGAATGGACGGGAGGATCACCGCCGCCGTAGCTCAGTGGTAGAGCATCGGACGCGTTATTCGAAGGTGGCAGGTTCGGTATCACCCGGCGGCAAGTTATCTTTTCGTCCACTTTACTTTCTTCACATTTACGTCCTAATTGCTGCAAATAGCATCCCCTATACTTGCCTTGGTATTATTGTCTGTTAGTTCTCAATAATATTGCGTCTAACAAAGAAAAACAAGCCCCTAAAGGTCATCTTCTTTCGTTTAATAATAATTGTTTGGGTTTAATGCCCCAAACCGCAATATGATTGAGGGACGCCGTAGTAGAGGGCTCCGGAAATTTCAACCACCTAGGGCTCTTTAACATGAAGAGATTTAGGTGCACGTTAAAAAGAAAACAAAAGAGATTTAGATACGATAACTTGTCCACCATTGACTGGTCATTGGTGACCGACAAAGCCGATGTTTTTACAGAACTTATCTTGAACAGTATGCCCAACATTATTCGCTAATGCGCACCAAAACACCGCATATAGCTTCATTAGTTCCCATATGGGTTTATCGCTGCAATAAATCATAAAGATCGCTCGCACAGGAAGTCGATAAGTTCTCCATCTACTGAGTTGAAGGAAGAATTCCGCTTTTTTTTCGAACTCCGTGTAAACACCTGTGTAAGCGGGATCACTGCTGACATATTTTATTCTTCAAAAAAGCGCCTCGGACCAGCCGGCTGAGTTTTGGAAATATATAAGCAAACGCTCTAGCAATGGAGGAGATTCCTTCAGACTACTGGACTCAAATGTAATAGAAGTTCAAGCCGTCACTGAGTGTTTTTCTACCATTTCTCATGCGTTTATAAAGCCTCTGGTTGCAGCACTTGTATCTGTCAACAGCCCAAGACAGTTCCTACATCTAGTGCTGTGTCGTTAGATGAAAAGCTCATCAGCAAATGTGCCAAGAACTTGAAGCCGTCCTTATCATGTGGCCTATGTGGCATTCCCTCCGCCATTATAAAATGTTATTACAGTATACTTGTCGCAGTACTGATTACGATATTTAATTACTGTCTGAATGTTTCCACATTTCCCAAGCATGCGGAAAACTCCAAGAGTGACTGGAAAACTGATGTCTCGAATTATCGAACGATTTTTCATCTCTACGTCACATCAAATATCTTCGATCTGGCTTTTCATAACATATTGTCTTCTGGTGCGAAAAATTCACTGATTCTTAATTAACACGGATTTCTAATGAACCGCTCAACTATCATAAATCTTGCTACTTTCATGACGCAAATCTCCACCCCTGTACATGAGAGAGCAAGTTGACAACATTTGCTGCCGCGGTGGTACGCGGTGGTTACGGGGCTCGACTGCTTACCCGAAAGACGTGGGTTCGATCCCGGCCGCGGCGATCTCGTTTGTAAGGAGGTTAAATGCTAGAGGCCCGTGTACTTAGATTTAGGTGCACGTTAAAGAACCCCAGGTGGTCGAAATTTCTGGAGCACTCCACTACGGCGTGCTTCGTAACCATATCGTGGTTTTGGTGCGTAAAACCCCAGTCATTACCAGATTGACACCATTGATTGTGGCTTTAGCAAGGCTTTTGACGTTGCCATCCACCCACTTTTAATGGATAGTTATGCACGTTGACGTTGACTGTAGAGTCGTCAACCTCGTGCATAAGCTATCTCGTTGATAGATTGTAATATGTTGCCGTAAATGGTGAAACGTCTTCTATGTACAAGGCAAATAGTAGGGTCCCCGAAGGGTCAGCTTTGGGATCACTCCTGTTTTTAATTTTTGTTAACATTTCCTCCGCCATTCGGAATTCTCGTTTCCTTCTATATGCCGAAGACATCAGTATATTTGAAGAAATTAAAAGTGTTTGTTAATGAGCGTCGCATGCTGCAGTTAGATTATTTTTCTGTTTCTCTATGGTGCAAGAGTGATAAACTCTCCCTGAATGCTGCTAAGACCAAGTTCATGACATTCACTCGCAAAGCTGCAAGTGTACGTATCGTTTTCATAGTCTGTTAATTCTGTATAGTCATGTAAGATTTGTGAGATCAGTGATCTCTGTGTTCCCTAGCTTTGACACAACGTTGCACCTTTCTGCCCATACTAAGCGCGTTGACATGCGGGGTATTCGTTCTCTCGGCTCTGTTTGCAGACTATCGAGAGATTTGAATTCTCCAATGCCCTTTCGTAAATTGTACGCTGCGGCGTGTCTTACCGAACTTCAATGTGCGTCAGTGAGCTGGATTGGTATTTCTAAATCAAGCAGTAACATCATTGAGCGAGTCTCGAAAAAAAATTCCTAAGCATTCAATACCATCGTTTCGCTAGAAATGACTCTATATCTCGTTCTAGCATTGCTCGATTATTGTCAATGTTACCACTTTACTGCCGACAAATTTGCGCAAATATAATGCTTCTTTTCAAGCTTCTTCACAGTATCATAACCAGCCTGCTCAGCTGTTATTCTAATTTCGTGTAAGGTAACTGGAGTATATAGACCTTTTCATGTATGTAACCTGCCTGCCTCTGCCAACACTCATCCATCCACAGGATACAAAGTCTTTATAATGCTGTTTTTTTATTAAATTTGTTTAAGGAGAGGCTCCGGCTACTCGTCTTACATAATAACTTGCATCGTGAAGTTATGAATAACCGTAAAACAATGCGAAGTTTACACATGAACTGATATTCACATGTTCATTCACAACAACAATGTTCACACGTCATAAACGTCCACACACAAGAAACGTCCACGCTTTACACAAGATTTCAAGGTGATCACACTACAATCATTGGGCACAGGCCCGCACTTTAAAAATAGCTGTCATGAATAAAATACTGATAGGTACGAAAACACGCGAAACATGTGACCAGAAGTATCTGTTAATAATTACCAACGCGAACAATAATTGTTTATGTGATTCAGTATCTTTCTGGTATTTCTTAATCTTATAAATATTTTTACGAATGCGCACGCAGTCATATTATGAAAAGTTACCGTTGGCCATGGGCCCAAAATTTTTCTTAATGATAAGATCTGGGCTTTAACGTCCCAAAATCACGATATGATTATGAGAGACGCCGTGGTGGAGGTCTCCGGAAATTTCGGCCACCTGGGGTTCTTCAACCGTGCACCTAAATCTAAGCACACGGGCCTCAAACATTTCGCCTCCATCGGAAATGCAGCCGCCGCGGCCGGGATTCGATCCCGCGACCTAGCCATTAAATTGCCCTTTGGAATGAATAGCTAGCGCTGGGGGTGGGGAAAGTATGACACTACAGGGGTGTGATAACTGTTATGGACTCTTGGCTGGACACATACGGAGTGCTTTCTGTCACAGCGTGTTGCGCAATGTTGCCATGGTGTACTGTTCTTTATACATCCTCGGGCATAGTGTTCCTTTTGCTATCGCACTAAGCTGTAAACATTGCATTACATTTTTCACGCCAGCAGTTTTTATTACATTTTCTTTAAGAGATTTTAGCGCTTCTAAATAGAGCTGTCTACTCCGTTTCCCAGATATTAAATCTAGTGAAAATCACAGCAATGAAAAA
The DNA here is from genome assembly GCF_013339695.2 of Rhipicephalus sanguineus. NCBI lineage: Eukaryota > Metazoa > Arthropoda > Arachnida > Ixodida > Ixodidae > Rhipicephalus > Rhipicephalus sanguineus. Next base: position 106,167,757 of record NC_051176.1, on the reverse strand, counting down.
AATTACCTATGAGAGCACCTAGGGAGAGTTCTTGTAAGTCAGTCAAGCCGTCAAAAATATCTCATTCACAAAGTCAGTTGAGGTAGCTACACGGAAAGCAACAGAAAATACAGTGCAGCCACACAACACTATGCTTCGCATAACATTAAGTCACACGAACACCGTATATACTGAAAATAACACAATTATTTAGTCAAATAATTAACTCTTCAGGGAGAAAATCATCTTTGACTATTTACAAATGTAAACACAACGTTACAAGCTTAGCTAAAAGCCAATGAAGAGGAAATACCCAAACTGCATGAAGATGCGGTACTCACGGGACTTAGTCGCGCATATACATTTCTGAGGGCTACGCCGTGCGGAATGGCGTAGATACCGCTTGGTACTTCTTTGAAAAACTCTTTTCCCTCACGTCTAACATGTAACCTTCTCATAATGACCCGTTTTACGGTTTCAGAAAGAGTTTGAATGGTTTATCATCATATTGCATTATAATTTCAGCAGATCCTGCAACGGTATGCTTATAATTAGCTCCAATGCAGAGTTTCGCCTCAGGATATTTGTATGATGATTTCTTTTTGGTCACCAAGAAAGAAATGACAGAATATCGCTCCGTATTCACCGCGTTATCCATAACCATTTCCTTCGCGAACTTTTACTGACGGCATAGAAACGGCTGGCGCTCTGAAGTCACCTGAAAATTTCAGGAATTTCGTGGCACATTGTCGTCGCCGCGAATCTAGTAAATCTGATGTAAATCTAGTAAATCTAGCGCCAGTTCGCCATTGCTCACCCTGATGAAAAAAATATACATATTATTCTTATATGATCGATGTCTTGTGTACATATGATACTTCGTAATGTACAAATCCTCGCTCTCTCTGTTCCCAAGTCTGTGAAAATTGTGCTTTTGTGTTTTCATAATAAGCTACGATTGTCTTCCATGTTTGCCAATATTTCGCGCTATTTAATGTACAAAGACCAATGTAGAAACAATTAGCTCCATAGAAAATGCTATGACGCTTGTCTCCCATGTCCCGACAGAAAAAAAAACGAAAAACAACTATGGGGTTCCATTCCAGACACGCACGGGCGCGTCGAGGTAACTGCAATGGTTATTTAGAGTAAAGAAGACAGTATCTTACCGCGACGAGACAAGGCGTTATCGTACAGAACACAACAGGAGGCCAAAGCTATTGTAGCCAGCTTTCGATAACACAACATGCAAGACAAGCGAAAGCTCTTATACTTTTATAAACGTAGGATGGGCATTCTATCGAGTAGGAAGTATACAAATAAAAATGAAACAAACAATGATGGCGATATATGATCTGAAGGTAAACAAGAAAACGAAATATTATGCAAACGTAATTCTCAAAATATTAAGTAACGCTAGGCATAATGTGACAAAGATGAACAGTGTGCCACGGTACATTGGGGCGTGGTACATAATCTATAATAAGTTCAGATATTGACTCAGCAGTTATGTCAGCGCCACGTCTGCGCATTTATGTCAGTACCATGCAGAGTTGTCAGAGGCAAACGGTTCCATTTGGAAATTATGCGAGGGAAGAAAAAAATATTACGGAAAATTCGTTTTCGTTATAATGGGAGTGGAATATTCATCATGAAGACGTGAGAATTATCTTATTGGTGTTAGGTACGCTTTAAAACGAAAGGGCAACTTGTGTTAGAGTAAAATTTAAAAAAAAAGTGTGGGCTATTCGGCTTCGCTGGTATGTTCTTACGTTGTGATCTTTAATCAGTTTAGTTGGCGAGTCAGTTCTATTATATTCAGAAAACATTAAGCGAAAGGCCTTACGCTGAATTCTTTTCGAGCGCCCTTATATTATGCTTAGTGTAGCGGTCCCGTACGACGCATGTGTACTCAAGTCCTGGCTTCGTAATCGATGTGTAAGCCAGTAACCTTGATTTCGCAGGTTGTTGCTTTGTTTTGTCTAATGAAACCGATTTTACGCATTGACAACGGACACAGATGCAATCAATGAGAGCATTCCAACTCATTCTGACGCCCGAGTGTTCATATTCAATGTCCTCAGAAAGCGATTCGATGAAGAAGTGCAGAAAAAGAAGAAATTGGGTCCTTTTATTGTTGAAATTTCGTCTTATGATTGTTCTTTCTCATACTGTTTCAGCTGCATTAAGGTGCATGTTCCACTGAGTGCAGCACGAACAAATGTTAATATGATATGAATTAAAGATTGTCCGATCTTGACAACTGTTAATTCCGTTATCTAGGACACAGTAGTCAGCTAATAACTGCACAGGTACAATATAACTTCAGCAATGTCGTTAATGTGTATTAGGAATTACGGCTGCTACAGAACATTGCCCTGAGGCATTCGAGAAGTAACGGGTATCTCCGAAAAACAATTTCCACAAAGGCTGACAAACTGAGCGCGATTCGACAATAAGCAATCCAGTTAAGCACAAGAAGTAGGTAGACCAGTGAGTTGTAGTTTGTGGACTAGTTTCGAAAAAAAGACCCGCGTCAACTGGCCTGACGGAACGTGAGCAATAACACGAAATACTGTGCATTTCATGCGGCCGTGCATGGCGGCCGCGTTTCAATGTATGCAAAGTGCTAGAGGCCCATGTGCTTAGATTTAGGTGCACGTTAAAGAACTCCAGGTGGTGGAAATTTGCGGAGCCCTCCACTACGGCGTCTCTCATAATCATATCGTTGTTTTGCGGCGTAAAATACGCGAAATTACAATATTACTGAGGTAAGTTGTGTGGCTGTCGAGAAACCCTTACGGAAGCCATATCGCTGATAAGAAAGACTGTCGTTATCGGTGAGGAACTCGTTTATGTAATCGAGTAAGATGTGTTCAGGAATATTGCAGGATGAAGATATGAGTAATATCGGCCGGTAATTTGTTATAATGCTTGCGCCACCTTTTCTGTTTGCAGGTATTACACGTGCAGAGCGCCACTCGGTAGGAAGAGGAAGGAAGTCGAAAGGAAAATGTGGTCCCTTAAAGGAAAAGAACGGGTACCAAGGGAATTGAAGCGCAGTCAGTGAAGGGATATGATTCGGTAACGTTATGTAATCAGAAAGCTTACACGCATAGAATTGTATCAGCTGCCGCGAGACAGCAGTCAGTGGAGACCGATTGTTCTAGGGCTTATGCCTTCGGTGGACATATGTAGTTTGCGGATGGTGTTGATCAAACTTTTTAACGGCGAAGCTGTTTATCAAATCGTTCCTTGACCGACGAACCAAAAAACTATCATCATCATAAACGGGTATGCGCCACATAAAATTGGGTAAATCCGCCCACCTCGTCGCGAGACTGCTAACCCGCCGCGACGCGGACGAAAGTGCCACCGCACCTCGACCATGGCGAGGCACCCGTGGTCGGAGGACATTATACCTCCTGCGACGACGACTACAGACCCTGAAGCCATACAGGACTGCAAGGACGTCGTGGTCACGTGCCAGGAAATCCTCAGCCGCTAAGGCCTAGAAACAACCTAGAAGTGTCCAGATTAGTCTTCAGTATCGTCCAGTTTCGCTGTTTCGAGCCTTGCGCGCCTTAGTGCAAGGTTCGCTTCATTTTTTTAATTGCAGCTTACGGTGCAATGTGCTGACGTACGTTGTAAATTATTCCACTTTACAATCTTTTTTTTTTTGTTGTTGTTCTGCAATTCTTTAAAATAGGATTCGTGGTGTATATGAAACTGATTTCACACTTGATATTATTATGCTGAGAGCTAATCTCAGAACGTCTATAAGCTATCTAGATTATTAGGTTGCGCTTTCCTTGGCATTAAGTAGAGGTTGATATGCCGAAAATTGTCGTAAAAGGGGTGTCATTTAGGCTCCTCAATGAGATCTCTGGGGGCGTCAGAAACTATGCGAATGCCATGATTGAGGCTGCCTAACTTTCAATGTCTGAAAACAACTGCCCAACATTAAAGAAAAGTTAAATATTTGGATTGGTTGAGAATTTTTCGAACGATCGAAAGAACAGGCGGCAGCTTAGTACAGGGCTACAGAATTAGGCGCATCAATTTGGGGCTTAGTGGTGCACGTACTTTTGTTACGGCGGCGTAATATTGGCTGGTACGCTTACATCAGGAGCTAATATCACATTTAGCAGAGAGATTCGTAATGATATGACGAGGTTAAACTGAGCGACTGCGCACAGGAGTTTTTAAGCTTGACTTTTTGATGTCGCCTTTCATTACGTGAGCACTCTACATCACGTAATTACGTCGCCTGCACAGCCGTGTATAGGAGCGGTGAAATTTGGCAAAATGTGTTCTTTCCGATAATGAAGCGTATTCTCCGGCCGCATTCCTAGGAAAGAATTCTAGAAGAGTCTTTACCCTTCTTCGCACCTCTAACTTTCATACTCCCCAATTCCTCTCCCCAGTGTATAGTGTGGTATACCAGTTATTCCGAACTGGTTAACCTCCCTGCATTTTCCCTCTCTCCTGTTTACTTCCTTGCAAAAGCGTCTGCCATAGCTTTACCAGTTTACATCACATGAACTAATATTTTACATCCCTGCAAAATTTATTGCGAGTACAGCTTGGTTGTACTCGATGTAGTGCATTCTACCGATAGTTAGTAATATAAAGCGCATGCATCGGCGAATGGCACGCAATTCTTCAGCGGGGACGGGATGATAGAAAATGGCTCAAGCAAAGAAGTACATATCGCGCAAGAGTCGCGAATTCAGTTCTCGCTCTCAGATGAAAAAAAAAAGAGCAACGCGGCGTCAGGGCAAGAAACACTGGCGGGGCAGCGTTTGGTATGGAGGCGCGGTTTAAAACCCACTTAGCACTAAGAGCATGAGGCATATCCGAGCTATGAACTTTCCCCTTATCGCGCCCGCTCAAGACACATATGCACTCTGCAAAGGCACACTAGCGCGTTCACGGCTGCGTTTCGCAAGCGACGCAGAAAGTAACGAAAACAAATAAAAAGAGAAAAATCTGAGGATCCCGAAAGTAATGACGGCCGAGTTTAAAGAGCCTGCGGCAGCGGTGAAGTACGCTGGTCGAGCGAAAAGTGCGCATATACGTATACGCCGCAAATGGTCTCGCGGGACCCTGGATGGATGGACGAGTATGCACAAATGGTGGAAGAGGAAGGGGCGGAAGACTGGCAGCGGCGAGGAGGCGAGGAAAACGTCAGGAATTCTTTTTTTTCTCACCGATGAGAGACCTTCGCCAAGACATTGGACCACGAACCGGTGCGCGGGCGAGGAGGGAGCGGTGGAAGCGGAGGAGAGACCGACGACCTCAATTCCTTCGGCCTAGTTTCCTAGATTTCGTCTCGCGCCCACATCTGCCTGTCGGAGAAAGTGCGGGAGCAGCTGGTTGTCCCAGGGCGAGGGCCAAGAATGCGGCTGTGCGCGCTGGCTGCTGCCAACAGCGCTTGACGAGAGCGCTAGAAGGTCCCCCCCCCACCCCCACGCCCTCTTTCTTTCTTCCGAGACGGCGTCTGCACGTCCCAAACGCGAGAAACTCGGGGGTCTCCCTCCCATCGCGCTCGCCGCGATGTCGCACGGATGCTCCGATAGCATCGGGCAGCCGGCCGCACGGCTCATTTGTTTCAGCGCGTAACCACAGGTTCCGGCGCAGCGACCTTTTTCGCAACCGCTAGCACAGATGCACGGGCAGGGCAAGGACGCGGACGTTCTTTGGGCACTATTTGTGTGGTCGGGTAGAGATGCCGACGGTGATAAGAGGTGTGCCAGAAGAAAGTTTCGTTTCCGGAAGACGTTTCTGCGTTCTTTGGCCTAGCTGTTATACCACGCTCACTCGTGCGCCCGCCAGTGGTCATTCCGTCGCTCTTCAATGTCGACATCGAGACATCCTTCGTTGCTTGGGCTTGATTGGGCGTTTCTTGGCGCAACACCCAATCTACCCATTACTGAATATGCGTCATGGCTCTGTCACTACTACTTACGGCTGCTCTTCCCACCTTTCGCATTCATCTCCACCGCCACTGCACTTGCTACTAGTGCTACTACTACTACTCAAGAAAAAAATCACCGCCTTCACATTCCGGCGCCGGTGCCGGAACGTGAGGTCATTCGTTCGTATCCAGGCAACGTGAATGACAAAATGTGGCTGCGTGAAATAACAAGCGACGTCGATAAAAGCTCAGATTACCATATCAGAAACGGCTCATCCCCGACAAGCCCACGATCGAGAGAACATCAATTATTGGAAAACGGCGCATACAACGATGCATGTAACTGGCGCACGTTCGAGGGCCACATGTCTGTACCCAACCGGCGCCGGCTTTTCCGCGTACAGCAACGCCGCCACCGAAATCTGTAATTCGCAACAAGCTTCGCTTAAAAAAGTATGCGTACGGTTTAATGTTTAAGCGAGCCTTTGTGGCCAGAGATAGCACAATGTTGTTTTAACGTTATCGATATTCTTTAACGTTCACATAAATATTCGTTTTAAACACTGCCGAGCTGTGCAACATTTTCGTTCTTTTCTTTATGTATTTAGGAGCAAGCTGTGCACGAGACCTCGGCGCTTAATAACAGTGGCGTTCATTTGAACAAAAATCATCAATACATAATATGCACGCATCACAACTTTTACTGAAAATGCGCTCGAAAAGCGAGAGTTAGACATCTCAAATAATATTATGAGAACTAAGACAGACAATAACGCCAAGGTAAGTACTATAGGGGGTGTTATCTGTAGTATTTAGAATATAAATGTGAAGAAAGTAAAGTGGACGAAAAGATAACTTGCCACCGGCAGGGACCGAACCTGGGACCTTCGAATAACGCGTCCGATGCTCTGCGACCTTCGAATAACGCGTCCGTTATTCGAAGGTCGCAGGTTCGGTCCCTGCCGGTGGCAAGTTATCTTTTCGCCCACTTTACTTTCTTCACATTTATATTCTAAATACTACAGATAACACCCCCCAAACTTACCTTGGCGTTATTGTCTGTTAGTTCTAATTAACATTGTGTCTAACAAAGAAAAAAACGAGCCCTTAAGAGTCACCTCCTTTCCTACATCTCAAATAAACCGTTCGTGAAAAGGACAGACCTCTATTTCGTCGTCTCTGTGTTTTTTTTTTTTTTGCGTTACTGTGTAGATAACGTTCATGGAGCATCATGTGGAAGCACCAATGAGGGGCTTGTTTATAATGTTGGTTTTATCGAAATTCTTGGCCGACGTATCGCTTATATTAGGGCCGTTTTCTTAGAGCTATTAAACAAGTTTCTCTCAACAAGTTTTACCTCGTTGAGAGAAAGAGAGAAAAAACGCCAGGCCTGCGCTGAAACCGCAGCACAGTCACAGCGAAAGCTGGAAGAGCGGAGTTTCTAGAGCCCGTTAAGCTCTCTTGGGGCTACAATACAAGTACACTAGAAAGGTACCCACTACGCCATAAATCACAATTTTTGTGAAGTTGGGAAGCACCTACTAAGGCATTATTCGTCATTCTGCCGATAAACGAGGCACCAACTACACGCCTGTAAAGGCATTATGTGCACTTTGTTGACGCGACGACTGATGACGATGAAGAATTATGGCTCAGCCCTTTGTAATGGGTTGGAATCTTTAAACGACCCACCAGTTATGTAATTTGCGTTGGGTGACTCCTGGTCGCTATTTCCCTCTCCCGTCATGCTGTATAACATACGTTGACGTGGGAGAGAGACGGGGGGGGGGGGGAGGGGGGGGCGAAGAACTATATTGAGACCCCGAGGAAATGGATCATGCGCTTATGGGCTTCCTTGGCAACCAATACAAGTGCACTTGCGAGGAACCCACTACGCTATAAATCATTGTAATTTTACTGAGACCCCGAGGAAGTGGATCATGTGCTTATGGGCTTCCTTAGCAACCAATACAAGTGCACTTGCGAGGAACCCACTACGCTATAAATCATTGTAATTTTTTAGATGTAGGGCAGCAGGCACTGTGCCATTTTTCGTCATTCTACGGAGAGCGTTGGTACCTGCTAAACGCATGTAAGGGATTATGCGCACTTTGTTGATGCTGTGGCTGATGAGGATGAAGAATTATGGCAGAGCCCTTTGTAATGGGTTTGAAGCATTCAACAACCTACTCGTTGCGCAATTCGCATTGTGTGACGCCTGGTTACAGAATTCGCGTTGTGCGACGCTTGTTGCTTATTTTACTCTTCTACCACGCTATATTGCATATGCTGATGTGGTTCCTTCCCGACATGAAGCCTGTATAGGACTTTTTTGCAAAGCAGTTTCAAGCACCGGCATGGCTCAGAGGTTGAATACTGGGCTCCCACGCAGAGGGCCCAGGTTCGAACCTCGTTCCGTCCTCGAATTTTTTTCTTGTTTCGTTTTTTTTTTTTCTTATTTCGAGCGATACTGGTTACGGACACCGGCAGCGGCGGCGGCGGACAACTACGGCGCCAAAAACGGCCGGTGAAACGATCTCATAACAGCTTTCGCTGTAAAAGGCAAGAGAGATTAATCAGATTGTGTGTTGCTTGCTACACTACACAGGAAGAGGGCTTGTGGTTGAGCGTCGCCTTTTCGAACGCCCACTGTTTCCGTATCGACATGACGGACAGTGCCACGTGCAGAGTTCATCATTGCGACGAGACTGTCGAGCATATCATCATATATTTACCTTCTGTCAACACCAAAGGACAGATGCATTGACTGTCGCTTTAAACGTACTGGACAGAACCTTCACTGAAGAAAAATACTGGGACTGTAACCTAGACCATGGGTTCTCAACTGGGTTCCGCGGAACGCAGGCGTTCCGTGAAGGGCATCTTAGGCTTACGCAAGCGACCAGAATAAATGCAACCCGCTCCCGTTTAACCCGCATTAGCAATGAATTACTTTATTTAGACAGGCAAATTTGCATGGCATTTTGCATTTGTCATCGCGCGCCGCATCCGCACATCGGGTGTGTGCGGGTAGCGAGAGACCGACGTGGTAGCAACACTCGTCGTCTAGTGCGCGCCATGAAACTTGCACGATTTGCGGACCCGTGGTGACAGAACGCACAGACCTGGCGCTCAGGGGCGTAGCCAGAAATTTTTTTCGGGGAAGGGGGGGGGGGGGGGGGGGTTCAACCATACTTTATGTATGTTCGTGCGTGCGTTTGTATGTGTGCGTGTATATATACGCAAGCGAAATTGAAAAATTTGGCGGGGGGGGGGGGCTTGAACCCCCCCCCCCCTGGCTACGCCCCTGCTGGCGCTGTTAATTCACGTTCGTGAGCATTTAAACCAGTTCAAACGACGTTAACGGGTACCTCGGCGCTTTATTCGTGGCTCGTGGAGCGTCGGCGTTGCAGAGTTGTCATACCTGGTGATTTGCCCCTTCTCTATGTCGGTTTTGTAATCAAAACGCGCAACGAGCGCTTTCATACACATAAGAGGCGTCGCTTCGTGCCGGCTGTGGGCAACACGAGCATTTATAGGCTTAGCTTTACGAGCGCTTTATCGATCGACGGCCGTTTCGCTGTGTGACTGGCATGCCTTCTTCTTTTGCTTTGCAAAAAATAAAACAGGTCTCTGTACGTCCGGCGCTTCGTTTGCGGGTACACATTGCTTACGCTGCGCGGTGCCTGAAGCATGCAGTGTATGGTCTACAGGCCAAATGCGGGCAGTGTTAATACTGTGGTTGCGCGCGTCGAGAAGCGCTATATCCCCCCCCCCCTCCCCCCGCGCTTTCGTTTGTCTTCATGCTAAAGAAAAATTTAGGGGTTCCGCGGCACTCTAGAGAAGCCGTTGGGGTTCCTCAAGGACAGAAAATTTGAGCACCCCTAACCTAGACCGTCGCATGCATAAGAGAGCACCGTTGCACTTTCTGGTGACCACTGAGCTCTGTCTGCGACCGCCTGTGACGTCTATGGCGACCGTCTATCGCTTGTTCTCCCTTTCCTACCACCTTTGTTTTGTTGTTGAAATGATTGAATGGAAGATGAGAAAGAGGTGGTTACTTCCATTAAAATTTAAGTATTTCACAAGTTCTCGTCCTGTTGATCATTTCGTTCTTTTAAAACACGAATCCTACGCTCCGCTCAAAGCTTTTAATTTACATTGATATTTAACCCTTTATCGACGGAATACGAAAGAAAGCTTTTGTTTTAGATGCGAAGTATCTTAAGGCGGAGCTCAATCCGGTGGTGGTGGTGTGCGGCGTGACCGCCCTTACTGCGCATGCGCATACCCTCTCCACACACCTCCTCTCCACTACTCCTCTCCCCGTCCCCTCTCCACTTTCCCTCTCCCTCTCCCATATCCCTCTCCTCTTCCCCTCTCCCCTCCCCCTTTCCACTCTTCCTCTGAAACGCGGGCTAGACATGCCGAAATTCTCTCCGCGCAACGCCGCGATGAGCTCGAGCGCATGCACGTCCCCGCCCCTTCTCTCTGCTCTCCTACGATGCCCCCCTCTCGCCCGCCTGTCGACCACGTTCCCCGCTCGCCCTGTGAGAATTAACGGCCAGGCTAGATGGAAGATACGACGCGCGTAGCGTCCTTCTTCGCGTTCCACGACGCGAGGTCGGTAGCATGCCCAACGAACGCCAACGGAACGCGATCGTGCAAGTACTCCAGCTTCGCATCGCCTCATGGACCCCTTTAGCGGGAGATGGTGTTTTTTTTAGCGTACTTGCAATAGGTACAGAAATAATTATGAGGATATTCAAGAACAATATATGTTTATTGGTAGTTTCTTTATTTGGTTCTAAAAAAAAAAAAATGGGGCAGCTACGCACTACTGTTGCGAAGACTGGGGAAACAGCGTAGCTGGTGGCTTTCCCTTCATCCTTTTCCTCCTCCTCCTCACCCTCACTTACCTTTCCCTCTCACTTGCTATACTGTAGCATACACGATGAATAAAAAGAGCGCGAAAAAAAAAACGTGGAACAAGGCCAAGAAAGCTGCACGACAAGCTACAGGACAGGTAAGCTTGTTTCACGTTTTTTTCGCGTTCTCTTTATTCATATGTTACCAAGTCGCCCAAGAGTCTATTCTTCTATGTAGTATACATGGCTACGCTATCCTTTACCGTCTCCCTTCCTGCTCACACTAACTTCCCTTTCCCACCTCCTTGCTATACTATACTGTACATGCTATGCTTTTTTTTTCTCTCTCTTTTTTCTCGTTCTCTCTGTTTCTCTTCCTTTCTTTCTCTTTCTCTCTATCTTTTTTTTCATTGCCTCGCCCATAGCAACGGAATCATATGGTTCCCATAAATGCTTGTTCTGCTACCGTGCTTGGATTACCGAGTCCTCGCGACGCTCGCCTTCGGACCGTGGGTACCCGGGCTCGAATCCCGCCTCGCCAAGAAATTTTATTTCGTTTTATTCATTTCTTCTTCGCCCCATCTCCCCTTCTCTTCTTCTCTCCTCCTCTTTTCCTTCCTCCAACGCGTTGCTAGGCGGCGCATGGGGACGTCATCGCTCGGCGAGGTTTTTCTGCTCACACCGAACGACCTAACTTCCGGTTTAAACAGCTGCGCTGTTAAAACTAGTTCTCCGTTCCGCTCGTGCTTTTTACTGGAATTAGATCTTTGAGCATTGCGGTATCTACGCCACACAGCCCGAGCCTCTGTCGTCCACACACTATGATGTCATGTGATTCTGCCAGCATTAAACAGCCGCGGCTTGATTTTTGCATTGTAAATGTATTCTCGCAACACATAGACTGAGTCAAGCTCATGGTGCACTGTTCGTGAAGGTGAGTGTGCGCGTGTTTCCATATCCTAAAGAGGGCAGTAGCGAAACTTCTGGTAGACGTCACATGCGAAACAGTTATGTGACCTGAGCATAACGTCACGTATGGTCATACCCGCGCCAAAACATGAAAGAAAGGGACAGGTTCTGCCTCACGTTGCATAAGTATCGCTATGTTGCCAGTGTCAGTTGTTGGCCCACGTTACTGAGAGGTTTGGATTGGGGGGGGGGGGGGTGCAGTAAGGTAACCTATGCCGTACCCCTCGCGGTTCTCACTATTTGGTCAGCATCAGTACTGCCAGAGTCGTCTACACAGACGTGCCGCTCGTTCAGTGACGTCATTCGTGACGCTTCTGCTAAGGCCACGCGACTATCCCGCATTTGACGGCGACCGGAATATCCGCTACTGCGCCTTTTAGGGTAAGGAAACACGCTAGCCGCGCATTTCTTCTTCAAACTGGAGAGACCATTGCGGTTGCGCTTGTCTTTTGCGCGGCTGAGTGCGTATGCGGTCCGAGCAGCCTGTGTTGCATGGCAACCATGCTTCTTCATTCATCCACCTAAAAACTGCTAATTATTCTCTGCCTCTATGTCATCTCTCTAGCCTTTTGTTTAAGTTATAATACATCATTTTAGGAGCTGTAGTTGACACAAATTTGAAATTTCACCAACATATCCATTCTGTTTGTAAAAAGGTTTCATATGGAATTAGGAGATGTAAATCAAGAGATTGTTTTAGTATAAGCACTCTTATACCGCTCTATTATGCATTCATACGTAGTCATCTATGTAATTGCATAACATTATGGGGTAATTGGCTTCATATTTGGCCCCTGAAGGTACTGAAAAAGCAAGCCGTCCTACTTATTACTTCTGCTACTCGACTGACGCCATCACATCCTCTTTCGTCCGGCAAACGTACTACTCCTCCATAAACTATATATTTACAGTATGTGTGTATCGTTTTTTTTTATTTGTTTTTTTGAAGTTTTCCACCGCATATTAACGCGCGACACTTATCCTCCTGTCCTGTTATCTAATCCCAACAGAAGTAGGTTTGCGATCGATAAGAAGCTTCCGCTGACTAATACACACACACACACACACACACACACACACACACACACACACACACACACACACACACACACACACACACACACACACACACACACACACACACACACGCACACACACGCACACACACGCACGCACGCACACACGCACACACACACACACACACACACACACACACACACACACACACACACACACACACACACACACACACACACACACCAAGAAACGCGGCAACAATTTCTTTGTATCATTGCTGCATAATTGTATATCCATCGCACAGTCAACATGTTATTTTGCTTGTATCTTATAATCATAGAGAAACGGTAGATGGATGACTTAGCATGACATCGGCGTTTGTTGGGGAAAGTGATGCGGGCACTTATCAGAAATGCAAGACTATTGCGACCCACGTGCCGAGCAGACTTGTTTTCGCAATTCTTAGCTTGATTCAACTTTGTTTCTTTTTTGTTCTTTCTTCAGCAACAAAAGAAGAACCGCGCTCTCCTTGGAAGTTCAGGGGGAAGCGAGGGCAAGGTGGAGGGTTCTAGGATGTGGGGGCTAATATATGGGGCAGAACTGTCCATTTCAAAGGTAGGCAGTAATTACACAGCATGGGAAAACACTAAACAAACAAAGCAAAAAGAGGTTCCCTTCTGAGCGCCGCGGCTCATCCAGGAATGCAAGTGCTGCGACCTTGGGCAGGCTGTGATTAATGGCATAAGAGCTAGCTTCAAGCGCAGGCCGAGCAGATTAACTAGATGCTCCGTACAGCGGGGTGCCGCAAGCTCTTTTATTCACGTGACTGAGGATTTGCTCGCCCGATCGAGGGCGTGACGCCGCTGGACACTCTGGTATTAAACATGAAGTAACAGCCGCTTAGCTTCTGAGACAAAGGAATCTAGGTCACGTTCCTTTCTACTGCTGCTGGCTTCATGCCTCTCGCACTGCTGTGTACGGCGGCTGCGACGCCCTCCTGCCTGCTGAAAGTGAAATGATGGGAGGTAATCTTTTTTTTTTTCTTCAGCACCCGCTGTTTTACGACTTCTCGCTGTGGTGCGGCAGTAACTCCGGCTTTTAGCAACTGATCCAAAGAAGCCTTGAACGGCAGCAAGAGCAGTAGGGATATTGAGTTATGCAGTCGTGAAGTGATCCCGATTAATTTTGACCGCCTAGGCTTCACCACTGCGCTCGTAAGTCTGTATGAGGGAGCGCTATTGCATTCCGGCGGTAGTGGAATGCGGTCAGGCATCGAACTAGCGACCTCGTTCTCAGCAGGCGAACGACATAGGCACATAGGCATGCGTAGTTTCAAAATACTCGGCATGAGCAATAACCTTAATCTGCTCTTTAGCGATTGTTTGTTCTGTTCTTCACCGCATAGCAATTGATTTATTGAGCACTTATACCATGTTCTGACTGTTCCTTGTTAGACGGTTTCAGAAATAAGATGCTGGCGTTATCTGAGGCATCGGCATTTTGAAAAATATTTTGTGTGAAGAGTTTGCGTAGTATGCCTAATTAAGTGTCGTGTCGAATTGCACTGTTAGTTTCTTATGGATTTCGTTCACTCCCAGAATGCTTAGCGTATACCTGAATTTGGCGCCGGTGTTTTTCTCATTCACGAGGAAGTGTTTTAGCAGTGACGCCGGTGACGCAAGGCTACATACACCTCGTGTCACCTCGGGTCATAATGTTACTGTCACGCCGCTGGTTCCCCAGCGCACGCAACAAGTAGCGAAGCAGCCGCACGCCTAGTGAGCACTTCGGTTGTGTGGTGACGTATATCACATATGGCGGGGAAGTAGCTCTCTTTTTGTGCGAACGTGTTTCCGTGCGAACTAACGCTGTTGAAGCTGTATATTGGGAGCATATATGGATGAATGGATGAATAAACTTCATTTTGAGCTCGTTGCGGGGCGCTTCCACGTCGGAACAGAAAGACCGCAATACGCAAAACCCGGCTTTTAAGGAGACTCTCAACGGGACGGAAACACGGATGTTTTCCACGACAGAGATGTAGCATCCAATAATAATAACAGAAAAATGAAAAGGTGGCACACTTTGTACAAGCGATTCGGGTGGTTTGTTGACATCATGGGCATATTACAAGGTGCGTGCATAACGAAACTTTCGGAAGGAATGTAAAACAGGCTTTATTTACATAAACATGTTCACTAAAAACTTCCTTTTTGAGGCAGCCCTTTTCGCTTTTATAGATGTCGACGCTGGGACCCCACGACAAGAGGAAGTACTCCCTTTAAGCTCGGCGTTAAGCTCCTTCAGCGGATCGTTACGCCTTTCCTGGGTGTGATGGGACGCACCAGCTAACACGAGTAATATGTTTCATTACTATTCACATAATAAATGCCGCGTCTCCTCTTCTTGTGGTGTATAGCACCCAAGTTTGGCATCCCTTTTGCAGTAGCGCGTCCCATGTCGGAGGAAAGTTTCCCGCTTCCAAGTTCTTTCTTTATTCTTCTTTCTTTTTCTCACGCCACTTGCGTGCGTGTTCTTTAAACATCACTCAGACGTAACCTGGCTAAAATGGCGGGAAAGAGGTTATTTTTGCGCACACAGCCGCAAAGGCGATGAGAAGTATGACATGCCGTGTGTTCCCAGCGAGACGATTACCAATGGGCCGTATGCGCCGCACGCCCAAGCCGCGCCCTCTGCAGCGCGCTCTTCCTCGCTGGGTGAACTCTGTAGACGGATTATCTTCCTTTCGTTTGCCTGTTCCTCCTCTTGCATACGGCATTTTTCCTTTCTTGTTTTTTCTTCGTGATTCGGAGCGCGTTATTCGAGAATAAAGTGCGAATTTTACCCGCAGTAAAAACGCTGCAAGCCGGTGACCCCTTTCATACGCTTAAGAAGCTGAACCTGAGGGCAGAGCTGCTCCTTTAAAGCTGTAGGTCGACTGATCCGTCACCAGCACCCGCTGGGCAAGGGTTAAAAAAAGAGGTAATAAAGGAATACGTGAGCCCCGGGGGGTTGAAAAAAAAAGTCCACCTTCCTTCCTGCTGTTTTGCACGAACGCGTGCGAAATAATAATAGGCGGTGACGTTGCCTAAGCCTGAGTCGTCGCGTGCATGGTTCTCGCTGTATCGTTGCCCACCTTAACTGAAAGGCACGCTCACGAGGATAGCGCGCTTAGATAGAAAGCGGCCGTTTTATAACCGTCCGTCAACACTTCGACAGAACTGCAAGCCCATGCAGCGACAGTTTTTTTTTTTTTTTTTTTTCATGAGCGTATATTTCTGTTTGCTAGTGACCACAGTCACGTAGTACCCCGCTTGGATATGGTTAGGTTAACTCGGGAACCACCTGAGAAGATCAGAAACGATGCACTTCCGGCATTGTTGTACTTTTGTGTACAGGAGCAGTAAACGCATAGGTAGTTTACCGTGAAGGCGAGGTCGTGCAGCTTGGACAGGCCACTGGGGTTCGTGAAACGTCGCTTTCCTGACCACTGACACGTGACTCGCTGAAACGCACAACAGCTTGTATTTTCAAAACAAAAAGTCACCGGGTCCCTTCAGCTGACAAAGGAGATCACAGGCGAAAGTCGATGCTCTGCGGGGCATTCTTAATTCACTTGAATTATTATTAATTCACTTGATTCATTTAGTGTACTCTAATTCATTCTTGATTCAATTTAATGTACGTTGATTCATACTAATGTCTTGATTTAATCTTGATTCCTACCCAAGTCACCTGATTCCCACTAGATTCCCACTTAAGTCACTTGATTCATTTTTGATTCATCGTTTAATGCACCCTGATGGACACCTTAGTAACTTGATGCATTCATGATTCTCGCGTAAGTCAGTTAATTAATTTTTGATTCACGCTTCATTCACTTCATTCACTGTTTATTCACTTTAATTACGTTGATTCACACTGAAGTCACTTGATTCATTCTATGTTCACGCTTTTTCACTTCATTCATTCTTGATTCGCACATAAGTCACGTGATGCATTTTTATTCGGAATTAAGTTACTTGATTTACTCTTGATTCACGCATAAATCCCTTTATTAATTCTTGGTTGACACGTAAGTTACTTGATTCCCTTTTGATTCACACTTAAGTCACTTGATTCATTCTTGGTTTGAACTTTATTCTCTTGATTCACTCTTGATTCATCTTAGTGTACGCTGAACCGCTTTACATTAACTTTATACCCACTTTGAACTTTCACGTTAGTTTGTACTCCTAGTAATTCGGCATTATTACATGTGTATTTAATGTCACGAGCATTTTCGTACCATCCGTGTTCACGACACCGCTGGACGACGCCGGACGCTGGATTTTTCGACCGGTGAGTCACATGAGGCTTTCGGCTTGACAATTCATTAGAAAAATAAGGCAAGTGTGGACAAGCTTTTTAAGTGCATTTCGAACGACACGTGAAGGGCGGAACCACCAGGGATTGCTTGGCTTCGTTCTATGCAGAACAAATTGCATGCTTTTCACTATGCGGTAGATCATTAAATAATGTTACGGATGTTATCACTTTCCCGATATTTTTATTTTTTTTTTCACTTTGATGCAGTGTTAGGCAAAGTATAGACAATTTTACGGATGGGTTTCGGTACCGCCGTATTGGGCTGTTATCACTGCCGTGTTGTACCTTTAACAACTTAACGAACAGTGCTACAGTACACGCATATGCATGAAAACGGTTGGGTTGGGGCATTCGACGTTTCATTGTTAATTTCACGCCTCGACATACAAAAGTAAGAAAACATTCGTTTAACAGCCCAAGATGATGGCACCCTCGTGGCGAATGCAAAATCGTCCATAGAGCATCATTATTCATCATCAAATGTACCTATGCCGATTCATGCGTTTACTCTCTCAGAAAAATACTGAAGGAAATTGACAAGTCCTAGGTGCAGGCTTAAAGGCTAGAAAATGTGTCGGAGTTCAGGCGCACACAGAACCTAAAATTGTGAACCTTAAATTTTCTCTGTAATCAGTGTCGTGATTCAAGCATCCGGCAAGCTTCTGGGGCGAATGTCACAAAGCTTTTCGATCATGAGTGCCGCAGGCCAAGCTTAAGAGATCCGTCTCTAAGGCCTGGAGCCCGAAGTGACGAAGAATTCTTTCGCAAGCGCACATTTGTATGTTTCGTGGCCTCCGCTATGAATATGTACAACATAAGGATTAGCTGAATTTTACAGCGAAAGCTGTTATGAGATCACAACAGCAGCCGATTTTGGTGGCGTATTTTGGTGTCCGCCGCCACCGCCGCAGCCGCCGATCTCCGTAACCGCTATCGCGCGCAACGAGAAAAAAGCTGTCCAGGATCCAGCGGGATTTGAACCCAAGCTCTCTGCGTGGCAGTCGAGTATTCTACCACAGAGCCACGCCGGTGTTTGAAACCCCTTCGCGAAAAGACCCTATACAGGCGTCTTGTCGGGCAAGGAACCACGTTAACATTTGTAATATGGCGTGGTAGAAGAGTAAAAGAGCAACCAGGCGTCACACAATGCGAATTACGTAATGAGTGAGTGGGTGGTTCAAAGGTTCCCATCCATTACGAATGGTTCAACCATAAATATTCATCGTCGTCAGCCACAACATCAACAAAGTGCACATAATGCCTTACGTAATGCCTTATGTGTAGCGGGTGCTTCGCTTCTCAGCTGATGAATAATGGAATAGTGTGTGCTTCAACACTTTTAAAAAGTTATGATGATTTATGGGGTAGTGAGTACCTTGCAACTGTATTTGTAGTAGTCACCCGACGGGAGTTTACAACGAGAAAGGCTTTTGCTGTGTGACTGTGCTGCGTGTTCCACGCAGGACTTGCGTTTTCTCTCTTGCCGACGATTTAAGCGTAAGGCGTTCTTGTGAACGCCAGCCTTGGCCCCCTATGCACAAAAATCTTTTACGGTACATCTGCTCGTAAAATGAAATTTCAGCTAATCCTTATCTGAGACAAAATACTAAAAAAAGAGAGGGCCGGCCAATGGCACCGCGTGGTTAGGAAAGAAAAGATTGAGAATCATTTGCCTGCATGCATGAGGTCGTCAGCTTACAGCGCTGCTCCACTCTCTAATCAGCACAGACTGTTTAGACACATTCTAAACTACAGGAAACAGGCAAAAATAAGGAGTAATACCGAAGAAACCATTGCTTTCTGCGCTCCTGCTACTAAAGGCGGGGTCAGCGTGATATACAAGGTTGGTAACTGCTCCGACTGAGCCCCTCTTTTTCGAGCTCTGGATGAGTTTATTAAGAGTCCATTAATTTCACCTCTCATACAAATGATAGCAGAATGTGCGACACCCCCCCCCCTCCACCTTCCAGACTTCAAACGTTCATCCCGGTGTGTAGCCCAATTTCCAAAAGCTGGAAAACTAAACTGAATGTTGCCCGTTTGTTGTTCTCTCTTGCACTTTGGCCGACTTGTGTGGTAGGCATAAAGAAAAAAAAACGAGTTGGCAACATAGCAATTACTTCAGTATTGATTAGATAATAAATATACTAGCAACTCTTCTGAACTGTCATACGAAGCGGTGCAAGGTGCTTCTCCTGTGGTTGTTTCAATTAGCTCAGGATTTTTAGTTTTGATATCACTGAGATACCTCAAGAGAATAACGTATTTTTCTTGCACTATAATTGACTGCCCAGTAAACACTGGGCAATCAGTTCGGGCACAATGGATGCATAGAGTAGTAATTCGCGGTTCACAGTTCACCGAGTGTAGCAAGTATGTTACACCGTGGTCAGGGTCTCGTTAAAAAAAAAGTTGTCTTGATGAGCATGAAGCGTTGCTATATAAATTATGCTTCGCAAATTTTTTCAGTGCTCTTGAAGGATAAGCGCTCTGAGTTTCTGTGTTGGTGAGTGTACAAGCTAGTCACCATTAATGCGTAATCGACGCAGATTTGAAGGTATAAATGCATTAATTTTGAATGCGCTTATGTGCCGTGCTTATCGAGGAATAAGCGTCGCAAAATTGACCATTAGTGTTGTGGGTGCCAAACTGCCACCATCTTTCAGCTCCCCTCCACCCAGCCTTCCGATGCGGCAACCGTGTCATCTGGGCGTGCGAGCAGATGCCAGAGTATCGTGCCGTCCGGAAGGAAAGTTATGGCGGCCGCGCACGGCACCCGCAGCCATATTGTGTGGCGGCGCGGTGTGCGCCGTCTAGCGGGTGCGGCGGCAGGCTGCTATAGCAGCTCCGGGGAGACCTTGCCTACGCGCGCGTTCGGTGGCGGCGGTCTGTACTTCCCGTCGGGGCTCTTTAATTTGGCCCTAGCGCGCACTCAAGCCACCCCCCGCCTGCCGCCGGAGGCCACGGCAGCGTCGGCTCGCTATGTGTGTGCACTGCCTTTCGCGCCATAACGCTGGCTTCCTGATAGCGGCGGGCGCTTATCGGCGGAGGCGAGGGTTCTCCGATGGCCGGCGAGGGGGCTTGGCCCCCTTCCTCGTTGTCCCCGAGGCACGTAGGCCCCGCCTGACCCACTTCGGCGTCTCTACCCGGAGCTAAGTTTAGGCGCTGCTCGCCACCGAGTCTCGTGCGCTCTCGCTCGGTGGACGGTCTTTTCGGCGCGCTTATCCGGTTTGGTTTGTTTCCTAGCTTGTTCTGAATGAATGAATACGAACTGCGCCGGGGCCGCCGAGAGCAAAACAGAAAAAGAACGTCGCCGGGAAAGAGAAAGGCTCGCGCGGGAGAAGGAACGCCCCAGCGCCGGCCACGCGCTCAGCACTCCTTGGATCCCCGCATCGGCGCTCCGCTCAGCGGCGCGCCTCTGAAACAAAGTTGTAAACTTGGCCAGCTGACTCCGGGGTCAGCCAGCCGTCCAAGAAAGGGCCTCGCCAGGCGTGCGCGGGCGCTTCGGTTCGCCGGGGATGGGCCGGGGGAAGGTACCGCGCAGCTGCGGCGCCTCCACTCTGTCGCCAAGAAGGAACTAATTGTGACACTGAGGACACGCACCTTATTGCAGCACGCGCTGTAAGAAGCGACGAAGCCGCTCAGGCGAGCTGTGTACAAGAGCAACGGCTCCACTTGGCCCTAATTTAACGGAGTAGAGCACTGGCGACACAATATCAACGGCAACAATGCTGCACGCGGTACACTTTCAAGTGCATTTTGCCTCACGCACAATGACTAATTACAGAAAACCTGGTCGGCTGTGTCCAAAATGCAATGCCACGGCGTGCGTGTTAGCAAATATTATACTTCAGCTTATTTGGCTTGAAATAAATAGATTTATATATCAGTTTTATTTCATACATTGAAAACTTGCCTGGTGCTTTCAAATTGTTGGTGGAGCTCTGACTTTACCACTATTTCTGCTTAGAATATCCGAAAGGCTGCTTGAATAAAGCCTTATTGAAAGATAGCTGAATTTATCATATTACCAGGCATAGGCGCCCTCAAAAGTGCGGCGCTTTACGAGCGCGTCCGCAACTCGATGTGTCCCAAACCTCACGGAGTGACGTGAAAATGAGATCAGTATTGGCGCAATGTTGTTTTTGAGGGTGAGGGAGTGCTTTCGTTGTGCCGTGATCGTGAGGAAGGGCGAGGTAAATGAAGTGAGACTACATGGGGAATTTTCGATTTATTTTATTTATTTATTCAAAATACCTTACAGGCCCAACAGGGCATTGCGTAAGGGGAACATCGAAAGATTATGTACAAGGCTGTACACAACTTAAATAATAATAACAAGAAATTGTCGATGAATATATAATGTAGAACGGTTACAACGGTAAAGGAAATGCAATAGAAACTAAATACAGAAGATGAAACATGCAAGATAGTGACTATACAACAACAGGCTGCAAAAAAATAAATACAAATTCTAAAAAGGCATGGAGTTACACAAGTCATAAACACCAAAAGCATTGCTCAAGATGATACATTAAATATGAAGCGCATGTTAGTAGTCAAACATAATGAAAATCACTAATACAATGAAACAAGAAAGCACTGATAGTTAAATACATAATTACCAAACTAGATGTGAAAAAAGTGATAAAGTTAATTCTGGAAATGCGTGTTGAGGTGGTGCCGAAATTTATCTCTGTTGCGTTCAGCTACTATGCCACCTGGAAGGTCCTTCCACATGCGGATGACACGTGGTAGGTCAGATGAGTTGAAGATGTCTGCTTTGCCGTAGATGCGTGCGAAGGAAAGATGATTATGTAATCTTTTTGACGTGATTGCTGAGACTTGCGATGTTATTGGTGATGGCCTTGCTCCGTGCACGTATTTACGCAACATTGCTAGGAGGGTTATGTCACGACGACTGTTCAGAGGGAAAATTGATAAGCTCTTATTAATTTGGGTTATACTTGTGCTATGATCGTAATTTTGAGAGATAAATCAGCGGCTCTATTCTGAATTGATTTTAGCTCGTTAGTTAAATAAGTGTAATGAGGGGACCAAACTGAAGAAGCGAATTTTAGCTGAGGGCGAACAAATGTTATGTAGGCTAAAGCGCGTATATTAGTGGGTGTCTTACGTAGGCTCCGGCGTAAGTAGCCTAATGACCGTGAGGCGTTGTTGCAGATGTTAGTGATACGATCAGTCCAGGAAGGGTTAGATGTTAAGGTGACACCTAGATATTTGGAAGAATTAACGTTAGATACAAGTTTGTCATTAATGTAGTATGAAAACTCCGAGTTGAAATGTTTGCGAGAGAAGGACATTGCTTTGCACTTATTTGAATTAAGGGACATTAGCCAACAGTCGCACCAATTGCTAATAGGTCAAGATCGTTTTGAATTATTACGTGGTCATTAGTATCAGTAATTGCTCGGTAAATTATACAATCGTCAGCAAAAATACGCACTTGTGAAGATATGTTATTCGGTAAGTCGTTAATATAAATCAGAAAAAGCAGCGGACCGAGCACACTGCCCTGCGGCACCCCACAAGAAACGTAAGAAAGTGGAGAGGAAAAATTATTAAAAATGGTGAACTGCTGCCGCTTAGTAAGAAAGTTTCGTATCCATGACAGTGTTAAGGAATCTAAATACAAGCAAGATAGTTTAGAGATTAGTCGACAGTGATCTACCCGATCGAAAGCTTTCGAAAAATAAAAAAAAATGCAGTCAGTTAGCAGGTTTTGATCTAAGTTATGATGTCAGTTGTGAACTCAAACAATTGTGTTTCGCATGATAGAGCTTTTCTAAATTCATGTTGGTTCGAAAAGAAAAAGTTATTTTGCTGTAAATGATTGCAAATATGGGAGGCGATGATATGCTCAAGCATCTTATAGCAGATGGATGTTAGTGAGATGGGCCTGTAATTTTGAGGTGAATTTCTGTTCCCACTTTTAAACACGGGAACGACCTTCGCGATTTTCCAGTGATGTGGAAGCTCTCCTGTTGATAGTGATTGCCGAAAGATATGACATAATATTGTACTCGAGGATAAGATCGTATTTTTTAGTATATTTGTGTTAATCCTGTCAACGCCTGCTGATCTGGACAGTTGAAGATTATTTATAATAGACGCGATGCCGTGCTTGCAAAAAGGGAGAGTCAAGATCAGCTACTTCAGGTACGTTTGTATGATCTTCAATGGTGTAAACTGATGAAAAGAATGCATTGAAAGTGTTAGGACAGTCGTGGTCTGGAATGGGAATGTGGTCGTCATTGTGCAAGGTGATGTTATCGTCGCGTTCCGGACACAGTTGCTTCCACAACTTTTTTGCGTTAGTTGGGAGCAAAGACGGCAGATTGTCAGAAAAATATTTATCCCGAGCAGCGCGTATCGCAGAGCAGTAGCTGTCTGAAACGTCCCCTGTGTTTTTGCCACGACGTGACAATTCGCGCGTTTTGCTGCTGCGTGTAATCTCTTTTTTTTATTTCTCAACCTGTTTAGCGACTTGTTTAACCCCGGATTGCGTTTATCATTTGTTATTTTGATTAATGGAATGTGTGCACTTACTAAAGAAGCTAACTTGTTTTTGAATGGAGTCCAGTTGTCTTGAACGGACCGATTATGGAAGGACGGTAATAACACGCTCTCAAAAAATGTACACAATTCATCATTTATAACACGATTGTTCTTCCTCTATTGTAATCACGAATTATTTTTGTTATAGCACCAGAAAGAAGAGATATGGGACCACATTACCGTGCTGTAACGCATGTAACGAGTGGTCTTTTATAGTTACAGGATGGGTGCTAAGGCGAGGCCAAGCTGTCGGTTATAGCTGAAAATAGGGCGGCACGGCATGATTATAAAACTTGGAGGAACGGATGAAGGTAACTGACAAAAAACCGGAGCAATTAATTGGAGATCGCTCTAAAGGAATTTCCTTCTGCTGTTCACGTCTTTATTATTTTGTTTGTTTGTTCTGGGAGCAATAAAGATACCACCACCACCACACAGAGTTAACTTAAAATGATGGCGATGACACTTATTACGTTGGTTAGAAGAGCAGAGGTGTAATGCCTGTGTGTGTAGTTATTTGTTCAGTCCAAAGAGCAGGAAGAAAATGGGAAACGTGCCAGACACGTGCTACTTGCACCTTTTGCACCCTTTTTGTTCAAGTCCGGCTGTAGGGGGGCCTCAGTCTCAACACTGCACGAGTTCTGATCTTATACACCGAACATTTGTGGGTGTTTCTCAATCGGAAAGGCTTGTTTGTGCGAGCCCTTGGACGAATAACAATGAAAGCACTGTATAGAAGGAGCCCCATTAGTGTATGCCTACAATAAGGAAACGTCTTTTAGGGCAGCGACTCATATTTCCGCCGACCAAGATTAACACCACTCTGTCACTTATAATAATTTCGATCTCTCGCTCTGGCAACGTTGTAGTAAGAACACATGGCGTCGCCGAATGCGATGCACTGCGAAATGTAAAACGAAAGTGTAGGAGCGTGGCCTCTGCCAAGAAGACTGATGCGTTCACGTAAAGAAGTGCCACTGCCACGCTCACAACTGGCGGAAAACAAAAGCAAAACGAACGAACAAAAAAAAAAGCCTTCATGCGTTTAACATAACGGTAGAACACCGATACGGCTAAGTATCTGGGCTGAAACCATGCGCTGTCATTATAATAAACATTCCCGCAGTGAGCAGGGGATGAGTCACTATTTCTGCAGTTTTGTTTGCGATTTTCTTGCCGTATTTCTCACTTCCGTTTGACTGGCTGTCGCCATCACATTCACAAAGCTCGCATGCCACTCATTGCGGTCGTACAGATGTCGCCTGGCATATTTGAGCTTCAACCACTGGACGCTGGATATCGCTTCTTGCGAACTCCGATAGAGAATTATGGCGCATGTAATCCCAAGAAGTCTCTTTTTTGCTTGCCTTCTCTGATCACCCGTTGTGGTAGCCTAGCGGCTGTGGTGTTCGACTGCTAAACTCGAGGACGCGCGTTCGATTCCCGCCACGCGGCCGCAATTTCGTTGGGGGCGAAATGCAAAGAACACCCGTGTACTTAGATTTGGGTGTCTGTTCAGAAGACTAGATGTTCAAGTCCACCACTACAGCCTGCTTCATAATCATGTCGTCGTTTTGGTAAGTAACACCTCAGAAATTGTTATTGTTGTCTGGTAAGTTCGGTCACAGACGCGGCGATTATTTTGTTATCAGTCTGGTCGCCATCACTACAGGCGAGTCCCGGAAGGTCGGGAAGCTCTCTTACGCAACAGAAGTTTCGTTGTCTATACGATCTCTGGTATGGTAGTAGTGGTAACGGAATGTAGTGTCGAATGTAGTTGAGGCAGTTGAGGTTGAAGTTGAAGTTTATTTAACCATAGTGTTACATATTATTTTACGTCTTTGCAGTTATTCATGAAACAAAGATACAATGTGTGGTGTGGAATGCGGGAAAAAAGCTGCGATACAAACGCAGCTTGACTAGCCCCACATCCCAGCAATACAAGGCAGAAAAAGTGACAGCATTCATGAAGTCATCTAAACAAGTAAACGGATACAAATACATAGTTTAAAGTGGCACAATAAGAAATATCATTACATACAAAAAATTTAAAGAAATGTAGACAGGAGTGCACTCTTTGAAGAAATACGAAAAATAGGAATACGCACAATATAAAAAAAAATCGTCAGAACTGCCAAAATTTGTGCCAAAACTGTAAATGGTTGGTTGCTTCTCTTTCTTTTTGCAATCGCCCGTCCTGTCAATCACTAAAGAAGAGCCATAATAATAGTTTCCGGGGCGTTACGTGCGTTTATTTTCCAACCTGAGAGTTGACTTTGTGATTTCACGTTGTATTATGTCTCAACATGCAAGCAGTGTTGGAGGCTGCGTTTAATTTATTCATGGAAGACTGAAGCAGCAAAAGTTTTTCGCTGCACCACTAATGTGTGAATTTTGTGACGCAACTGCATGCAAACCTTCCTGCTACAAATTACTAGCTGCTTACTGGTTATGAAACTGATATTGACAATTATCAGCTGAATGGTTCTTTTTTTCCTTTGCGTGATCTTTCCTTGACACTACGAATATCCGCGCAACTGGTTCCTTGTGTAGTTCCTGTAAAATAATGATGGTCCTGGCAAGAAGTTCGGTGACTGTACGTTAGCTGTCTGCCGATACATTGCTCTCAGACTACGCATATGTTGTAGCAGACTATGCCTGATTTATTCAATGTTTTATTTCTCCACTATTTTTCAACTTTCTTTGTTTTGTTGTCTTGCTGGTTTTTTATGCCTAATAATTTCATAAGCAATAAAAACAACAATTTCCGGCGCACCACTACTAATGACCTACCTGAAAATGGAATTTCAGTGGACTTTAGAAAATGTCCCTTTCGGTGATTCTTCGTGAACGCAGAAATACCATATCGTTCAACTATCGTTATTGCCGTCTCATGCTGTGTTACCCTTGATTACTCCCCCCCCCCCCCCACCCACTCCTTGCCCCACAAAAACATCTTGCTAACACCCAAAGACTTGGTTTGCCTTTTGAGTCTATGATAGATAGATAGATAGATAGATAGATAGATAGATAGATAGATAGATAGATAGATAGATAGATAGATAGATAGATAGATAGATAGATAGATAGATAGATAGATAGATAGATAGATAGATAGATAGATAGATAGATAGATAGATAGATAGATATAAGGGGGTTGTTCAATAAGTAAGGGCCGTTTGGTCCCCCCAAAAAAACATATTCGTTAGTAAAACATCTTACTAACGGGTTTACTTTAGTACAAACCTACTTAACTTTTCTACATAATCACCGTTAACTTCTAAGCACTTTTCGTACTGCTGCACTGGTTTCTTTAGTCCCTCTTCATAGAAGTTCACAGCCTGGGAATTCTTTGCTGTTTGAGTCGGTCGGTAAGCATTTTGGTACCCACCTTGCACACACTTTGTGATATCCGAGCTCTTACTTCATTTACAATCCTGCAAATTGTAGTGCGGCCGAAAAGAGGAAATTTATCCGACAGACCACTAAATGGCAGTCGTCGATCTAATCGCAATTCCCAGTACAGTTGTTGAACAGTTTCAGTGGTCTGAATCCTGGGCCTGTCACTGCGCTCTTCGTCGTGCACATTTGTGCGGCCATTTGTGAAATCTCGACACAATTTTCTGACCTTTGCTTCATTCATCACTTCAGGTACATATACTCGGCACAACTCCCAACAAATTTAAGAAGCTTTTAAGAAGCTGATGATCCTTCTGCCTGCGAAAATCGAATTACAGTTGGCACTTCAAAGTAGGCGGGAGCAACAATTTTCGCAGACATTGTCGTTTGCATTCCCCGAAAAGCAGACGACTACTGAGTCAGAACGGTAACTTCAGTACCTTCGCATAGAATTAACAGTTGGCGCTGCACAAATAAATCTTTATTCTAACGAGTAAATATTTAAATATTAACAAACGGCCCTTACTTTGTGAATACCCCTCATATATATAGTTTTTCCTACCGGGAATAAAATGTTGCATAAGCAACGATAACCTAGCGAGTCTTGCGGAACTCGTTCCGAATGTTTCTCTTTTTTTCGTAAGCATTGTTTCCATCGGTGAATAGTCTTCTCTAATGCTATGCTCAATTTAGCCACAGATTCGAATCTGCTCTGACAACGTAAGAATGTTTTTGTGAATGCATTCTCAAGTGTTGGCCAAAGCACCTATAAGCGTAACGGTGGTTTGGGTGCTCGCCCGTTGTTCATGTCAATGTTTGGAAAAGCACGACAGTCTGTCGGTATCTTTATTCTAACTGCCGCTGCGCAGACAGGACTTTCTGTGATAATCGAAAATCGTAGTGTGACAGGGACAGGCAAAATCATTACAACACTGAGTCACCATTTGCAAAGAAATAGCTGCACATTGCCGAACTGAGATATTTTGCCTGTGTGCTTTGTTATTTGCGAGTGGCGAAGCACCGTTGGCCGCTTTTTACTCATGGAGCAAGTAATCTGGGCTCGTATTCACAATACAGCTGTTAAGCTCCATTTGTTCGTTAGAGCAGTTGTAGCAAACAATGCCTGCCAATCGTCATGATCGGCAACCGGGACCCCGATTATTAACACGTAAAAGAATAATTTACTTTGGGGCGGACGCTACATATTTTATTATTGAGAGTGATGACAAGGGTTCGGGGGAGGGTGGGTACAATGCTCGGGCATTCAGGCCCGGAGAGGGGGAAAAAATGATAGCCGTTCGCCCAACCTCTGAAAATAACAACCAGTTTCTCACAACTTCAGGCTTATTGTGTGGCCTCATGCAGTTGCCTCTCTTCTAATGTGATAAGCTAACTTCAGTTAAAATATTTGTCCGCGCTTCTTCTAAAATGTATTTATAAGGGATGCATTCGACTTACAGGAACAGAGCTAAAATTTAGACTGAATGATTGACGTTAATATTGGAGCTGGTAAAAAGGAACTGTAAAATACGAATCCAAGGTGTGCGTCATCAATCTATCACTGCTTCTTGCTTTTCACGGCTTCTTTTTTAACACTAGCTTGAACACGAACGAGTAACAGTTTCCCAACATGTTCCTTCCATATGTTCCTTAAGTGTGGTGACGTCACGGACTTAACCGCACTCTAAATTCTTTGAGTGATCACACCACGATTCTGGAATGACAAAAACAAGCGCCCGTCGGTCGTAATGTACTCTTGCAGCAGCGCAATACCTAAAAAAAACAGGGGGGGGGGTGGACTTGCATTTAAACTAATATTGAAAGCCCTGGTGGGCATTGACGTCTATGAAAGAGATGCTGGAAAGGACGAGTAAACGTAGAGTGAATTCTCAAAACATGAAATTCTCGAACCCTCGACTCTAAATATATTACTTAACCCTACGTTACCATTACTCGAGATAACGCGTCTGCATGCATGCGGGCGTACGTGTGTGTTTCCTATTTTTCCTCCCGCAAAATAAAGAAATATTGCTGATATTTCTTTTAAATGTAATTTCATTTCTTATATCCAGTTATTCCTGATGCAAAACGAACCTTTAAATTAAATCAGTTGCGAAACAGCTGTCAAGCATATCTTTTTATAGCACAATGTTGTTAGAATGAATGAACGAATGAACAAACTTTAATTAAGATCAATGCAACAGTTTCTTTATTTTGATTTTATTGTATCCCATTTAAACGTCGCTTTTTTTAACAACATCCCTTGAGGACACGCAAACCAACAATTGCATGTATTACATCGATATAAACAGATGGAGTGAAATGACCTACCCATAATACTGATACTTGAAGAACTAATGCTGCCCTTTAACAGGTAATTTATTTTCTAAATAATTTCACTCTTTTGGCGTTCACATTAATTGATCCTCAATGCTTTCTACTATCCTCCCATCACTTTACTTAAAATATGTTCAATTTTGCCGGCAATGTGTCAAGATCATGAACATCGGGGGATGATAAAGGCGGCTACGGTGCTGAAGAAATGACCGCCGCAATTACTGCAGAATTTCTTGCGGGAAAATACTTTCAGCGTGCGGCAGAGGAGCAGCGCGCCATCTATGCACGAGCGACCTGAATAACTGCTTTCACGTGTGCAGCTCCTCGCTACAGTTTAGAGATGGCGCCACGATATGTTTAACAGAGATGCCACTTGTTTTCTTAATAAAGTTGTTTCCTCCTGCTCCTCGACTTGTTTTCTTATCTGCAATTGCTTACCTTGGAGCTCGCGAGTTCCACTTGCCGATAGAATAAAGCCTACGGCAATCAGTACCGCAACAATCGTTGTGCAAAGCGCAGTGTGATGCAAGTGTGCTAATTATGTACAGCATGCGACAAAGGTATTTCAAAATGTATACTTGGGTGCGTTAGTGATAATAGAGTGACCTGGCAGTTCATCGAAGAAAAAAGTAATAAAAACACAAATGGACAAAAGAAAAAACAGATTGAAAAGACAAATACAGAAATGGCGCAGAATAAATTTATTATGTTGCTCGGTTATCGTACGGACATTGTACTTTAGGATTTTGCTTGGGAAACAAACATCTAGGATTCGGCGATATATGCTTGTCATGCACAAGAAGAGTCTAGATTATTCGCCGCAATGCGCAGATGCACGTCCTATGTCATGGCCACCATATGCCACCATACAAGAAGTAACTTTGACGTGAAGTCCTTCTTTTGAAACATCTATCCATCTATCCATCCATAAAGTGGATGACCGAACTCTTTCGGAAGAAAGAATCCTTCGCCATTGACAGGACTTAATGTCACAGAAGAAGGCTGTGCACTGCGCTTGCACAGCCTTCTTCTGTGACACTGGTCTATCAGAACGGCTCTGATTAGAACGTCCTGCATGTGTTTGCATGTGTGTATTTTTTTGTCGTTTTCATTTTATTTCTGTCTCTGTCCTCTTTCTGACCCCTGTTTCCCCACCCCTGTGCAGGGTAGCAAGCAGGTTACTAGTACCAGGTCAACCTCCCTGCCTTTCCTTTTCATCTATTTCTCTCCATCTCTCTCTCTCTTAACAGCGAAGCTGTTTATGCCAACCGTTGGTTGTAATCCGTCAACAGAAAACTATCGTCATCATGAACCGGCAAGCGCTGTCTTCGTCCTCTTCTTCCTATTCTGCTTCGCTCTCAGAGCACGTGCGTCAATTTATCCCGCATGGGATGGACTAATTCTGATGGGTGAGAGAGAGAGAGAAAGAAAGAGAGCGAGAAAAATCCTCGGGGAAAAAATTTCTTTACGAGGCGGGATTCGAACGCGCCTACCCACGATTTGGAGGCGAGCACCGTAATCACTCGGCTATCCAGGTACGCTAGCGGCGCATAACATAGCCTTGTATAGTATAGTAGACCGAGGAGGTGGGAAAGGGAAGTGAGGGTGAGGAGGAGGGAAAGAAGGAGGGGAGTGAGTAAACATAGCATGAAAAGAGAGGGAAAGAAAGAAATGGGGGAAGAGAGCGAGAAATGGAAGAAATAAAATCAGGGGAAGGAGCGGAAATATATATATATATATATATATATATATATATATATATATAAGAAATAAATAAACACAAAGAAGACAGCAAGAAATAGAGAGAAGAGAGAAAGAGAAAAAAAATTGGCCGCGTATCTGCGTGCTTCGCTGCAAATGTCGTCTAAAGACGATAGAAGAGGCGCTGCGTGAGATATGGACGCCATCTGGCAATACGTCGGGAAACACGAGTGCTGTGTTGCGGGCTGGTAGTCCCGGCGCAGCGGCAGGCGAAGACCAGCGGTGACCAACGCGACCGGTGGGGACGCCGGCCAGCCCGAACACGCTGTTTGGCGCGATGCGCCGAAGGAGAAGAAACGTCCGCACTCAACGAGTACTCTCCACAAGCTCTCTTACTTACACGTCGCCTGGGTAAAACAGGAATGCCAGAGCGGCGCCCCCTGTCATTCGTACAATGCAATACTGATCCGAAACCGAAACACAACATGAGCTTGTGCAGAGGGCACGGAGGAAGACAAGTTTCAGCGCAGTCGCATTTTAAGCGCACCTTAAGAAACCAGGGTTGTAACATTGTAGGGCGAGTAGGGCCAGAAGGACCGTCACGACGAAAACCTGCCTCCTCAGTCGTATTCGCCTGGAACGTTGGTGTGGCTTCGCGTTCCCTCCTCCGCTCCTGGCCTTTCCACAAAGCTACTGCCTAAGTACGAAGGCCCCTACCGCGTCCTATACGTCAAGCATCCCCAGTTAACTATATGATTGAGCCTGTTCAATCATCTACGCACCGCCGTCGTCGCGGCCGCGAGACTATTCACGTCGATCGACTGAAGCCGCATTATGACCCACCAGTTGTACCTGTTCCTTAGGTCGCCAGGATGGCTCCTTTTCCGCGGGGGAGTGATTTGTAACATCGTAGGGCGCAGACAAGAACGCCTGCGAAAGAAGAAGACGAAGACGGTTGTTGTTGGCGCTCGCGCTTGCTCGGCTTGGGCCGCTGATCGCTTCAGCTGTGGCAATCTTTTAATAAACGCTTTACTGTCTCAACGTTAAACACATACCATCAAGGTCTTTAAAATAGCGTATTTATGTATTTTCTGTTAAAGGAACACACCGCCTAATACTAACCTAGTGATGTTGCGCCTCAGATATGCGTAATCTTTGCTTTTTGATCAACAATGTACACAAATATGAACCTAGTCAGCCGTTCACGATGGCTGGCCCTTGGGCAAGTGGTTCGACTTTGGCCGAGTGGCTGAATCGAGGGACGTGCCGACAAACAGAAAGACAGACAGAAGGACAGACAGAAGGACAGACAGAAAGACAGACCAAAATTTCTGCGTTTAAGTTCCCCAAGAAAGACTATCGTCTTTAATAAAGAGACACAAAGAAGGCCGCCCAGCTATGGTGGCTAGAGCCCAGCTCCCCAGTTCCTTCGGACTTTACCCCTTCCATCAGCATTACTGCAAACCGCCCTAAATAATCGCATTGGCAAGCGCTATTGCATCCGTTTTTAACAGCTGAGATGTTTAAGCTCGAGGTAAGTCCGGTGGCGTCAGCAAAAGCTCGGGCGGGCATGCGCCACAGGAATTGGGCAAGCCCTACTACCGAGTACAGCAGGTGCGAGGGAAAGCGAAGTGGACAGAGACAGCGGAGCGAAGGAGAGTGGTGGGGAAGGAGGTTGGAGCCTGGTCTGGGAGCAAGTAAAGCCTAGTAAAACGAGGAGTGCTGAGGCAAGGAGTCGGGAAGGAGGAGGGAGGGGAGCGTTAAGCGATAAATCTGCTCGGCGAAGTGGAGAAAAAGAAGAAGTGGAGGAGAGGAAATCAGAAGCGGGAGGAGGAGGAGAAGAAATAAATTATACGAAATAAATTTCTTGGCGGGGCGAGATTCAAATCTCGGTACCCATGCTCCGAAGGCGATCCAGGCACGGTACCAGAGAAAAAACTTCAGCCTACCCGGCCCGGCCCGGCCCGACCGCAGATCAGGCCGGACAAGGGCCCGAACCAGTAATCTAGGTTGTGTTGCCCAAACATGTAATCGAGAGCAGGGCGTTTTAAGTAGCAAATACCTACGTCTGCCTGACGCATGCTTCGCTACAAGTTTAATTTAACCTGCAGCATTTCATTGTACAAAAGGGCTCCACGGTGGAAATAGCTGAGTGGGCATTCCGGGTACCATGAACGTCTGTGCGGCAGCGGCTTACTGTACCTATGTCTTCTGCAAATACAGGTAGGGATCGTCAAGAGCGTTTTGTAGCAGATATTGTAGCAAGGAAAGTGATTTGCAGCGTGACTTCAGTTTCAGTAGGGAGCCCAATAAAACATAGGGGACAGAGAACAGAACGCTCTGTTCTTTTTCTATTTTTGTTGCGATCTCTATGGAAATTTTACATATTTGTTAATAGCATGCACTATCAACAAACCCACCGGAAGGGAGAAAAATTGGGGAGGGGCGAAGCATGTAGGGAAGGGTGTTTCAGCTCCACTAACGTGAAACCTGTGGAGAGTCGAAGCATGCAGTGTGCGCCGGTGTTTCCCACAGCGAAATCACTGCTAATGGGCAATGAGAGACAGAAGAAAGATTAGACACAGAGACCCGCAGTCCGCCATTAGTTAACGTGCACGCTGCGAATCTTTATTGTTCAACTACGCACAAGAGAAATCTCCCACCGGCACTATATTGCAGGTCAAGATCTAGTGCCTATATATACGCGGTGGCCGTCGGTTTTTTCAATCAAGAAATTCGCTAGCAGGCGCCGCTTGCGTCGGCGTTGACTCTCGCGGTTGAGTGCGCGTTCTCGTTCTTTGCGAGCTGGTAGTTCAGCGTTCATCGCAGAAAGAGCGTTTCCATAGTCACGGCCGCTGGATGAAAAATTCATCCAGCGGACGTGCAATAGTCAACGGGCACCGTTCGCTCTCTAAGGTGCTTTGCCCTTAAAAACTATTTGTGATACCATTATGTTTATGTATGCTAGTAGTTAGTCTGCTGCTACCACTAGTTAGTCTATAAGTTTTCTTGTGGAATAGTTTACAGTTTATTTCCTCACATGTTATTGTGCAAAAATGCAAATTAGGAAGGGATTCCGGCTTGAAGCGCGTCCTATACGCTATTGCACCGCATATCCTGCCACGCTAAAGTTTCTCTCACTGCTTCCGCAGGCGCGCACAAAATCTGCCTTGCGAGTTGTGAAGGCGTCGGCACTCGTTGTTCTTCCATGACTGGAGAAAATTGCGGATGTATTTGCAGACCTCTGCAGAATGAATTTATAGCTGTTCAGCTCATCCATTCGTTTATCTCGTTCGCGAACGTCGTGCCACTCTTCAATATTACCCACAGAACTGCTTCCTCTTTTTGGGCTTCTCGTCGCAGGTTTCAGTTATGCGCAGTTTGTGCTGTGCTCTTTTTTCTCTCTCTCTCCTTATTTTAATGCTGCGTGCCTACCTAACGATGTTGCACAGGTAGAATGTGGCCATTGGACTACGCGGGTAGGACTGACAGGAGGGGAACGAAGAGATTTTGATCTTAACGAAATATTTGTGGCGCGGCTGAGAACGAGGAAGAAAAGCAAGATAAGAGAGGATACACTTTTGTTATGCGCGACCCGGACGAAGGTCTGTCGTCTCTCGTTTTTCTTCCTCGTTCTCAGTCACGCCACACATATTTCGTTAATCTATGCACCAACTCGGCCAACGTTACACTCTGCTAAAGCATATTTCGATCTATTTTCGGAGTTTGTTTCAGTATGGTGATAAAGGTGCGAATTAGCTTATCGACGCTTACTCACTGGGTGCATATGGTTCGACGTAAGGCGACATCTTCAGGTGCGGAATTGGTAATTGTCTTTTTCCAGGCCAGATATTTGGTCAAGCGCATATACTTTCCTCACTTCTTGTTTAATACACCATACGATTCCTGCACGTTCCAACGCGATTGCGGCGTATGATCCAAGATAGCACATATTGTCTACAAAACGTCGATTTTAGAGATACACGGGATGAAACAGACTCTAAACCAGTTTAGACTAGTAACTCTAGTTTAGACGTTTTAAGAACGCCACAGAAAAGATAAGCGGACCAACGCTCAAACAGACGTAATTTATCCCTTTTGTTCCACCTGGGATGTAGCTCTCGTACCATATAGTGGGATAAGACGAAAGCTCGCACGTTAATGTGGGCACACCAAACAGGCTGTGCATGTCCATCTCGCGTCACATGACCACTGGGAGCCGTGACGAAGCCACAGAAGAAGAATTGCACCTCTAGATTGATCCTATGTAACGAGACTCCGCGTAGATCTTTTGTTTTAGTGGACGGCTGGAACTTGCAAGAACATTTTCCCACTCTGAAGGTGTGGATCGCCATTGCGGTAATATGTTATAGGTATAAGTTCATTATATTACATACAGTGCCGCGGTTGCAAAATAGCATTTCGGATGTAAAATAATAACGAAGGCAAATAAAGCCCTGAATGATGAGATGTTAACAATGTAGGCGTCTGGTCTAATTTTAGCTCGCCCGTTTCACACAAATTAATTAGCCCTGCGAAATGTGCAAAAGAGGTTGAGTGCTTGTCCCTCATAAAACTTCTCAAAATAGCTTGCCCCTTGTAAAAACGGCGTTTTTTTTAGAAATAAAATATGAGCTCAGCAAAGTACAAGCCCGGCCCGACCTGAGCCCGCCACCTCCAATCCGGCCCGACCCTAAGCCCGGAGCTTCAGGCCCGAGCCCAGCCCAGGTCCGCCATGAAAACTACTTTACCCAGCCCGGCCCGGCCCGGACCACGGGCCAGGCCCGGGGTTTCGGGTAGGCCCGAGCCCGTGCAGTGCTCTAGCGCACACACTAGAACAATGGCGCACGGTATACGTATCGTAGAACACTACAGTGTACATTCGCGGTTATACCAATAAGAACAATGGGAACCGCAACGCCACGCTACCAAGACGAACTGTATATATCTGTATTGAATTATGCGCGACGTTTGCGATCCACTCTGGTTCGACAATCAGGTGTCCCCGCTGTCGGGCATTCGCTGGGACGATCAGTGCGTCAAGGCGTTCGGCGTGATTTGTGAATACCATCCGAGTAACGGCGATCCAGCTGGGGTTCGATTATGCGGCACGTGCAACGACACCTTGGTGTTCGGCAAGCTACCTACCTTCAGCACAGCGAACAGTTACGTGTACCCCCCGATTCCCGAAGGTGTATACCCGCGCAGAACGCCGCGGAGGAGCGACTGGTAATGCCTCGAGTGCCGTTCACGTGTGTTCATGTGTATGTGAATGATGGACGGACTGTCCCTAGATGCCGTACTTACCGCGACTGTGAGTCAGGCGCCGGATGCACATGGACGCCAGTCGAGGCGCAACCAGTCATTCTTCTACGACGTTCAGCTTGGGTAGACCTTCGGCAATCGGATCGTACACGCAACTGCTCGCGGTGCAGAAGGTAGGCAGCTTGCCGTTGACTTCGTTGGGAGTTGGCCACGTTACGAAGGCAGAGCCTCTGACCGTGTACCTCAGCGATCACAAGGCAATACTGTGCAAGTGCAGACTCATCCATGAAAGCGTTAGCGTGTGCGCGTAATCAAAGGCTACATTATCTAAAATAAATGCTGTGCAACTGAACGAAACGTGTCTTCATTCAACTTCAACGTTCAAAAAAAAAAATACAATCCTAAACAAGCAATCAAACCACATGTGCATCGCACCGGGTCGCTCAGCATTTCTTGGGTTCCTTGCGGGGTCGTTGGCTTTGCACTTTGATTTTCATTCAGTTTGCATGGGAGAAAGCTCCGCATGCAACCATCTTTCTTTAAGAAAGGGGCTTTTATTTTTTTCTTTGGCCACTGCCCGCATATACGACAGAATTTTCATATGGAGTTAGAACAACCAGTTTCAGGGCATAATATAACCTACTTATCAGTCTTTTTTTTTTTTCGTCTAAGCTGTTTAAGGACGCAGTAACACATTCGTTTGGCGAGTTGGCTCATATTTCTCCAAAAGCGCAGCGCGAATAAAACAGGATAAGAAGAAACACACAACGAGATCACATGCACTGTAATGGCGCTTCTGGTGTTGTGGGTTTTTTCTTCTTGTCCTGCGATATTCGCGCTACGCTTTTGAACAACTGTTAATGACATTCGAAGCCGCGGAGGTAGATGCTGTCGAATTAAGCGCTGAATTGAAAATCCTCTCTCTTTTTTTTTTACTTGCGTTTTGCTATATGATTGCACAGGTACAGAATTGTTGAAATGGTAACACACTCTGATGCGAAAATATCCGCTAAAATCGGATCTGTAAACAGTTCACCACTTACTCAACCTGGTGTCCATGCCTGGGTCAAGGAAAACCTTCGCCATTCCCAGAAAATTCCAGCTTGACGTGTAGTCGCCGGGCATGGGGTAAGAACGGACGCAGTTAGACTTAAATGATACCTTTTTCATATAAAACGCTGCCAAACAAACAATTAACCCTGTCGCTGCGAAAAGAAATACGTATTCAATCATGGCTAACAGCGAGATGTATTACGGTGGTGGTCGGAGGAGGCGCTGGAACGTAACTCAAACGAAGTCGAACCGACGGGACTGTTTACAACTCAAGTGCGGCAACCTTGCCGGGTAATACGGCCCTCTTATGAAGCTCAGGGTGATTCGCTGTCACCAAACACAAACCGCATGGCCCGAACTGATTGCTGCGACTTGATATCTACACGCGGCCTTATTGGATAAGGATGTTGTGCGCCACGACTTTTTGGCTTGCTACGAAGGCCGTAGATATAACACATATTACGTTCGCGCATGTGTTTTTTCACGGACCTCATCGCTGTGAAGATTTCTCCCGTGAAATGGTTTTCTTATAATAACGAACATTTTTGCGATTTTTATGCAGCATGAAAAAGCATCACATAATTTGTATCCCGTGAATACGACTGAATCGAGAAGCGGCGTCTGCGAGTCTATGAGTGCCATGAAAAGCCGGCCGGATCCTTTACAATAAATGTTATTGTACCAAGTCCGGAGAGGCCCCGCCCAAATGACCGAAGCGCGGCGGGCCGATTGTTTCCGCGATTAAAGAAATACTCCCCGCTCATGCACTCGGCAATGTTCTCCGAAGGCGGGGTCAACGGCCGTCCGGCTCATCATGTCACTCTGGAGCGCGCGCCCATTGGTACAGGCTTGTGTGAATCTGCCTTTGAGAAGGAAATGCCGCGGACTTCTGAAGTTGAAAACGTTCGCGCGTATACACACGCACCTACAGTCATAGTCTGCCGGCTTTCGTCCACACATATGGTGGCAAAACACCGCGTCAAATGACAAGTGTTTTCCTCTCCTCTTGAATGGAGAGTAACGTGCACGTAGACTATACACTTAAACGACGTCAATTCTAAGTCGGAATCCACCTAATTCAAGACATTCTCGGATATTCTCGAGGTGACTCGTGCTCCTAGGAGCACGAGTCACCTCTAGAATATGCAAGGATGTCTTGATAGAGAGCCGACTGCAAACCGCATTTAATAACACACGAAAGCAAATATGCCATTCGAAAGTAGCAGATAATGTACTACGGGCGTCGGTGTCTCATCCAGTCTCGCACTCTGCAGCTGCAGAAGTGACACGAGCTGCGGCGTCAACGCAGTCCGGTTTCATCCGGCTTGGTGTATACAGATACACTTGACGCACGCTGTCGTGCCAAGCACGTCGCGAGCTCCAGTGCGTTTCATCTCTCCTGGTTGCGATAGGGCTTCGTGCGCTCCATGCTGATTCCACAGACGATGTACTACACGTGCCCTTTTCGGCCGAGGATTCTTGCAGTGACGAAAATGTTTTTTAGTTTTTTAACAGTGAAGCTGTTCTAGATCGGCGTAAAGTGTGCGACCGTGCCCGAGAACTATCATCTTAAACGTGTACTTGCCACAGAATTTGGGCAGATCCCACTACTCAGCGCTACGGCGTGACCTGTAATAACCCTAAGAACGAGTACAGAGAGACTGAGAGAAGCAAACGGAGAGACGGAAGGAAAGATATAAAGAAAGAGAAGAATTCTTGCCACAAAAAAAAATTGTTCACCAGGCGGGATTCGAACCCGCGTACCCTCGATTCGAAGGCGAGCGTCCTAACCACTCGACTATTCATTTTTTTTTCTTTCGTGGTATTTATTCAACATATGATATCACTTGAAAGCAATTGAATACAGACAAAGAACTAATATGTTGATTATGCTCTTATCGCAACACAATGACGAACAGAAGGCACTACAGAATTCGCAATCACCTCTATAGCGGATACATCACATAACTGATTTTTCAATTGTGTGCTAGAACAGCGGTAAGGATAAGCACCTCACCAATGCCGTATACCATTCTGGTTGATATTCCATTTGCTCGTAGACATCTCTTAGCTGAGTGACCAACCTAATGAAGTGGGCTGTTGAGGAAACTATCGGCTCTGCGTTTCTCTGCAACATGCGCGTCTTCCACAGGCTATGCATTCCTATGAGGAGAAACATGTCGAATGGTACGTCATTACAACTCGCTGGCAAGAGATATCGCACGGAATGGGAATTTAGCACAAAGTCTTTTTGAAGAGTTCGTTGGAGCACATCCCAAAATAAGATTGCATCTCTGCAGTCTATAAAACAATGTTCAATTGTTTCTGGCACATCACACAGAGGACAATCAACGGACGACACAAAAATGTCTCTTGAACGAAGCCAAGTCTTCACAGGCAAAGTCTCTGAATGTAATTTAAAAAAGAACGTTTTTGTCGATGGTGTCAGCGGCATTTTACGTATTCGATCTAAGACATCATGTCCTGGCAGTCCCAAGTATTTTGCACGATAAAGTGGTGGCGGAAACAGCATCGCTATTAAATCTCTGTAAAGATTTTTGCGTGATACACAGTACAAATATTCATTTGAAAACCTAACTGTTAAAAAACGAACAGAGAAATAAACTTCTCGCATAAATCCCCATAAACATGGTCGTGGAGAAGAATCGGATGAAACTACTAGATCAGGTAGCACATTAACCAGGTTTACCTGCAAGAATGCTCGAATAATAGGGTGAGAAGCGTCGCGGAAAAAGAAGTAGCGAGATACAATTTGCCACACGTACAGATGTACTAGACCTAGCCCACCTGCACTAACTGGTCTGAATAGATTGTCTCGTCTCATGGATTCATATGTTGATGACCATATAAATGTTGCAAATTTACGATGAAAGCTCTGAATATGCGCTCTAGCACAATGCAGCACTTGTAGTACATAGAAAAGTTTTGTAGCCAAAAACTTGTTGCACGTTTCCGCTTTACCAAAAATTGAAAGGTTATGTGGTATAAAAGATTTAGCATAACGCTCAAGGCCTGCCACCCTATCTTTCCAGTACTGTGCGCTTGACTTGTGTGCACTTAGTGGAACACCAAGATATTTTGGTGGCACCACAGACCACTCAATACCGGCAAACTGATCAGGTGTAGATCCCCATGACCCAAACCACAAACCTGAACTCTTAGAATAGTTTACCTGTGCGCCTGAGACGCTACCAAATTGCTCTACTGCATCAACAATCCTTTCAATACTGGGTTTGTCAGTACAAAAAAGGCAATGTCATCTGCATATGCTAAAACTTTAACTTCATTCTCTAGCAGTCTGAAGCCATGAATAATGTGAGACTGAATAATATGCAAGCACATCGGTTCTAAGTATAGAGAAAAAAGGAGCGGCGACATAGGACATCCCTGCTTAACAGAAGAGCTGATAGATATAGGCTGCGAGAGATGACCGTTCACTATTAGGCGGGTAGAGCAATTATTATAACAAAGTTTCACTCCTTTTAACAATGTTGAGCCCACATTAGCTTGCTTTAAAAGGGAAAACAGAAACGAGTGAGAAACACGATCAAATGCCTTTGCGAGGTCAACTTGCAGTAATGCAAGTTGGTCAAAAGAGGTACGCTTGCAGAACATAGCAAAGTCTTGTATAGTGTAGCAAGGGGGTGATAACGGGAAGTGAGCGTGAGGAGGAGAGATGGATGGTGAGGAGGAGGGAAATGAGAAGGGGAGAGAGTAAAGCGTAGCACAGAAAGAATGAGAAAGAGAGAAATAGAGAAAATGAAATGCAGAAAGAAAGAGAGAGAACATCAACGAAAGAAAAAGAAGTAGAGAGAGAGAAAAAAAAAGAGATAGAAAGAAAAAGGAAGACATCACGTCATCTAGCGACCAGATACCACACCACCTGGCCAAGCCGCGCACGCGCAGTAGCTGAGCCACGCCCACCGACGGGGACATCGCGCGCAACCTCCGCTATATAGTGCATAGCCTGGCTGCGTACCCCCAAGGAAGAAGCCACGCATCTCGAAGCTAGACGTGTCGGTCAACGGGGAGTACGAGCGGCGACGGGCCCGTGCTTCGCTGTGACAAGCTTTGCGCGACTCAGTGCAAACTACCCGCAATTTTTCTGTCGTGTATGTTTCAAGTGCTTGGATAGATGAACTACACCACGCTGCGGAAATCTGGAGCTCACTGAAAGGTTTGAGTACACCGGGCAGTCATAAATAGTCCTCAATGAAAGACGTCAATAGAACGTGCAGAACGAAAAGTTCTTCAGCATAGCAAAAACGAATACGCAGCTTGCGGGAAAAAATACGGCAGATACCACGTACCGTGTAAATCAATGTAATGCGAAGCATGCGGCGGGAAGGTGTCTGTGGTGTGATTTTTTACATTGAGCGAGACGTTACGAAATGACGCTAAAGATAGGCGCAAATGGTATACGCACACACATATGTTGAAGAGTCGCACATGTGTTATATAACCAGTTGTTTACAGTTACAGTAACAAATTTCTGTCTACGCCACTGCTTACATGGGTGTTCTGACTTCAGTTCCCTCTTCTGCCTTGCGTTTCAATGTGTATGGTGGTGGTGTACTCTTTATTACGCCCAAAAAGAGGGTACGAGTGCGAAGATTGGTTGTGCTGGCTTAGAGAAGGTCGGCGAGGATCCCTTGGGATACCGCAGCCTCTACCTCGCTCTAGCTGAGCCGGCGTTGGTCTGCTGGCTCGGAGGCATGCAGTTCGCCGTTAATGTGTTGATGGCGACTGTGAATCACCTGTAGCACATACCCACATAACATGAACTGTGGTTCGCGGGTATGCGTCACGCGTGACTGAGGGAAAGGATTTCATAACGCACGCGACAGGCGTTTTGCGTGATTCATTTCATGACCAGTGAATCGTGTTCGTCATACACTGATCCCCTGCTATGCCAATTTTGGTATTTTACAAGTTATGGACACGACCAGGAGATCGCCCAGACGTAGACGGCTAGATAGATAGATACGTAGATAGAAACGGCCAAGGCGCCTGAGGTTCGCTAAGAAATGCTTGGAATTTAATAAACAATCTGCGATGAATCAGAGTAAGTGTGAAGTCGTAACTTAATTATAACAGAATGCTCAAGACCATGCTGCGAGAAAGAGGAAGCAAAAGTGAGGAACGAGGGGTTCCCAAGGACTGTGGTTCGGTATCTTTCTCCTACTGTACCCTTAGTGCCGTGATTTATTTGCAGGCTTTCATTAAATAAGAAAGCCCGACACCAAAGGCAGCAGAAGCCACCAAGAACCAGAAGCCCGCTGGGCACGTAATAGTGCAGCCGTGTCAGAACACGCAATCGAAGGACAGAACTTGGGTCGAAATAACGTAAAAGAATTCAGTTCTTTTCTATTTCATATATGGTTTGCCTTCCGTGATTGGTTGCACTTTTTCGGGTTATGCCAATTGCGCTTGTCTATAACGTAATACGACGAAAACCAAGAAAAAGCCCATTCTTGAAATAACATGTACAGCCTGCTATTGCACAATTAGGTCGAAGAGAGTAAGATATTTCCAATACTGCGCCTTGGTTGCCATTAACCATTCGCTATACGCCAAAAACTTTTCGGGCCCTGCCAACGTGACCTGTCAACTCTTTTTCGCCGAATATATTGAACGTCCTACTACAAGTCGCCGTGATCTTTGCAGGCTACCGCAAGGTACACAGGAGAACGCGGACCGATCGAAGACGCACATGGAACCTTCATCCTCGGATCAGCTTGAATCCTTTCCACTTATAAGCGCTCATCGATTCATGCCACTCGGGGACATAAAGTGATCGCGTCAGAACGGGCAATGCTGTTCGTTAAAAAAAGTAAGCAGCTCCTGTACAAGTTAAATGTGGAGTTCAGAAAATTTAGCGGGTTTCCACCCATGCTTGCCTCGGCTTCGACACAAATTTAGTGTCAGGCACATAGGTCGGCAAACTCACTCATGAGACGACTCACTCAGACTCACTCAGACTCAGATCGAGCCGTGAGTCTGAGCCAGTGAGCCCGGCTGAGCAATATGTTGGCGAGTTTGAGTCCGAGTGAGTCCGGTTGAGGAAAACCTTAGTGAGGTTGAGTCCGAGTGAGTCCGGTTGAGGAAAATATCGGTGAGTCTGAGTTCGAGTGAGCCCTTAGCGCAGATTGAGTGAG
The DNA here is from genome assembly GCF_013339695.2 of Rhipicephalus sanguineus. Lineage (NCBI taxonomy): Eukaryota > Metazoa > Arthropoda > Arachnida > Ixodida > Ixodidae > Rhipicephalus > Rhipicephalus sanguineus. The sequence goes on along the minus strand of NC_051176.1, from coordinate 106,124,123 downwards.
TCTGAGTGAGTTCCACCTTTTATTGCCGACCTATGGTCCTATCAACTCACCTATCAGCATTACTATCGGCCTTATATCGGCTTAGCTTTATACTCAAATCTATTCAGACCTGCCTCAGCGCAATAGCGTTCATGCTCCACCTCTATGTTTATTGATCAGAGGCGTAAGTTTGGGGGGGGGGGGGGGGTGGGGGTGGCCATGACCTCGCCCCGCAAACTCTATCACCGGACGTTCTTGATAGAAATATCTCCTGTGAGACGCATATTTCATAAAAACGTCCTTACTGGACTGCAACCACTGATAACTCGTATTTGAAGGTACAAGATCAAAATGCGTATCGTAGAGCACCGATTATGTGAGATATTGGCGTTAAACAGCATTTACACCATGATCTGAACAGCTAATTTTACGCCAGCAGACTTATGAGTCGACTCACTCAGGCTCAGGTCAAGCCGCGAGTCTGAGTCTGAGTGAGTCCGGCTGAGCAATATGTTGGTGAGCTTGAGTGCGAGTGAGTCCGGTTGAGAAAAAGTTTAGTGAGTCTGAGTCCGAGTGAGTCCAGCTGAGGAAAATATTGGTGAGTCTGAGTCCGAGTGAGCTCTCAGAGGAAAGTATAGTTATTGAGTGAGCCTGAGTGAGTTCCAATATTTTTGCCGACCTATGGTCAGGCAGAAAGGAAAGCCTTTAGATTATTGCAACCTTGTTGACACCCCCATACAGGGCTGCTGCTCCTGTTACGTCCTTGGTAGTGAAACCGTACGCGAGCAATGACAGTAGGCAATGCGCGATAGCCTGGCGCGATAGCCTGGCGCGATAGCGATATGCTTGGTTTATCAGTGTTGTCTTTCAGCACCTATGTCAAGTAAGCGTCACGTGCCCTTATCGGTAGCCCTGCACTTCTCACTCTTATTCGCCAGGGAGCGACGTATTGCAGCGCCCGTGGTCGTGCCTGGATGGCCTCGATGGTTTTTACACCCTCTTTCATAGCAGAGCGATAGCGTAAATACAGCGGTCGTATTTCGTCTCCAAAAACGCTTACGTGTACTACCTCTCTCGTGGTAATAGCAGCGAGTCTTCGGGAACCAAATTTGTTTTTTGTTTTTTTTTTAAATCGGGAGCTCTTGCCCTATGGGGAATATGGGGGCAAGCGAAGCAATTGGTGTGTGCGTGCCTGACACACTGCTTTCCTTTCCTTCATGCTTTCTTTCTTTCTATCACATTGTGCAAAGCTCCTTCCTAACTGTTTCCTTCCAGCGTGCCAGCAATGGGACCGTGATCCACGTGTTTAACAGCCCAACACTTCAGTTGGTACCAGAATTTCCAGCTCCGCTTATAATAAGCGGATTTGGGCTTCTTTTTTTGCCGAGTTGCTTGCAGAATTTTCCAGTCGCTTGTCGTGTTTTTGGGCTTATTTGGATTTTTCCAGCAAATATAGTTATTTTAGCGATCATCACATTGACCAAGAGTGCGTTTATCGTTCACTAATAGCGCGTTTGTCGATGACTGTGTAGTTGAGTGGTGAAGTCAAACATACGTTAGGGAAATCAACAAGTAACGTTAATCGTGCACCGGCAAACGTGCATTAAAGCGAATGGTAACTACCCTGGACACAATGTTAACAAATAAATATGTGCTTTCGTTCATATTTGCCCATATTTTTACTGTACAAAATAATTAAAGCGATTTTTTTCAACACTCCTTCGTATTTGAGTGACATTTCTAATTATAATTAAAAAATATTTTCAAGGATGGGAAAATTCGTTAAATTTCCGCTTCTTTTGGCCTTCGTTTGTGATGATTATTTGCTTGTTAGCTCGGTAGCATCTGGCAGCTCCGGTTAGTACATGGAATCATAGAGTTTCATAAAATTAACTGGAGGGGACTCTGGCGCTGCGATCGTCCATCCACCATGGGAATGATGGGTAGTACACGGATTTGCCTAGTCTTCGTACTTGCGGGCTTCAAACGCACTTGTGGCTTTGTTTATTGCTGTGTTTTGGTTTTCTTTCGGATAAAAGAACGGATCGCTGTGAGCTTCGTGACCAGATTTGAATTAGTAAGCCTAAAAATGTTAAAGTGGTGAAGTGGAACTGCTGACTTTTGCTGAACTTTGTTTTGCGACAAAGCGGCTGCAGGCGACGGGGAGCCAAACCGAGCCGAAAGAACGAAGTTTAGACAAATCCGTGTACTACCCATCATTCCGATACTGGCTGAAGCGTCATGCGTTGCAGCTCCCATAAACACTAGCGCCAGAGTTGCCTCTAATGTATCTATATGAAACTCTATGCATGGGATAACAACAGTCATGCGTTCATATCCAGGCAACAATGAAATGCGGCAACGTGAAATGCTATAAGTTACCTCGATAACCTCGATAAAAAAAAATCAGATTTCCGTATCAGAAATGGCTGATCGCCGACAAGCCCACGATCGATCGAGAGCACCCGTTATTGGAAAACAGCGCATACAACTGCGCATGTGACTGGCGCACACTCGAGGGCCTCATTTATGTACACCGACATTTCTGTACACTCGCGGGCGCCACTTTTTTCTGCGGTCACACCTACAACGCCAATTTGTGAGACAATACACGCTTCGCTTGAAAAATGATTGTGTTACTTTTCCACTTTAAAACCGTGCAAGCAGAATAAAAGGAATATAGCTTACCTTTGCTAAGTTGTGGAGTGTTCGTACGGCAGTGGGTCACATGTATGCTCAAGTTTCAACGACGAACAACGAAGCTCGGCAAGTTACACCCGCCAGAGAGAGAGCTTGCTTCATGGCGTCACACGGAAGGCGTGCCATGAAGACTGTCGTCGTTTCACTGGCTTGTCGTTCATAAACATATGCGCATTGAGCGACATTATTTCAAGTGCCTGAAAACGAGCGAGTATCGGAGATTGAGCAATGGTGGTCCAGACGCTGCCGTTTTTGTTGGACACAATCATATGGAGCCAAGGACATTACAGGGAGCGCTATTTGTAGTTTTTAAATAAAATTTAGTAATGATGAGGCGCATAATAATTTAAACTGTAGAAAGAAACAACTTGCCTCCGGAGGGAGCTGAACCCACAACCTCCGCATTACGGGTGCGATGCGCAGCCATTTGTACTACAGTGGCGGCTGCTCCCTCGTCTGCTTTTTTCGGTATTTGTGTACGCTTACCATATAGTAGGAGGTTAACAGAAATTATATTGAGGCTTAAAGAAAAACATAAAATAAATGCCTCAACCTGCACCACCGAGGTATAACCGGCTTAATTCAATTGAAATAAAATGAATAGGGCTTGCGCCAAAGGGTTGATTTGGAAGATAAGAAGGGAGTAAGAGGGGAGGAAGGGAAGAGAGTAGAAGGGAGAGAAAAAAAAAGGTGAAATATTGTCTAGCGCCACCCCAGCCACGGGAACAGGTCGACTCAATCAGCGGGATTTATTTTCATTAAAATATGTGGTCATACGGTAAACCTGTTCTTGTGCTTAGTATCTTGACTAACTTTTCTTCTTCTTGGACTTCTCCGGTCTTGTGCTTGGATCTTCTTGTCACCTTCCTTGTCTCCTGTTCCGCAGGTTGATCTGTTCTCCAATATTCTCCTCCTGCTTGAGAAAATGCTATTAGTCTCATGTTCTTCACTCTTTTGAAAAGCCCTGTATATTCGCCGTATGGTTCCTCGAGTTATATGTTTAAAGCATTCTTATAGTGCCTGTCTTTTTTTGGGAACCTGGATAAGTATTTGGAACACCTTGGAACATGGTCGGTTAATAGATCTGGAAGTGACTTGCTATTTATATACGTTATCTCTGTTACTTGAACGCTGTTACCGTCATGCGGTTTTGAGCTCTAGACATTTTCCGTCGTTGCTTCTTATATAGATGTTAACTATTTCTGTTCCCTTTTCCCATTCCCCCCTTTTTTCCCCTTTTCTTGTGTAAGAATATTTGCTTAACCGGGGGTCGTGGTGGACCCAAAGCAATGTTAATTTCGAAGTCTGTTTAGGAAAAGTTAGTTTCCTACTGCTTTACCTCCTTGAAATCGTATTTATTTTATTTTTCTTGTTATTGTTTTTTTTTAATTATATATTACTATTTTTTCTTATACCTTCTTATTTTGGTTTTGACGATGATACCCAATGGGAATGTGATGTTTAAGTGTGTCATCCTTGCCAGTTGTATTATTTGGTTCTTGTTCATGTTCATCCATCACCCAAACATGCCAGCCGGGGGTGACTCCGCATCCCTCCACCGCATTGTTCATAGGTGGTTAATGTTTCAGGTCTAGAATCGGGAAAGCGTTCTTGCGTGGAGCTTGGCCACGATTTTATGGGGTCTATCTCATCTGATAGCCTGAGGCTGTGCCTTAATGTCCAAACTTCAGAGTGGATGCCCTTTGATTGTTCATAAGTTTATGCTGAATTCCTTTGATGTTTGCATAGGTCTGGGAACCATAGGTGGACCTAAAGTCCTCGATCTACCATCAACCTGCGCATTGTAGCTGTGATAGATCGGGTCTGGGATCATAGTTGGACCATTGGTCCAGATCTACCATCGGCCCGATGTATCTGGAAGCGGAGGACGACGAAGTGTGTATCTTGCCGAACGCTGCTCATTTCGTTTGGCATTATATTTGTGAATTTTCGCAATTTCCGGGGATCATCGCTCTCCTGCGTGCAGCGATGGATCCTGACCCCACGGTACGCAGTCCGGACTTGGCGTCGCCTGCGACGTCAACCTCAAGGAAGCGCAAAAGCCGAGATGACGGCACCACCAGTGACAGCACTGAACTGTACACGGCGAGTAGTGAAGACAGCGTCGACAATTTCATCCCCGCAGTGAAGCGCAAAGCTAAACGGCGAATGGTCGGTGCGTCTTCGCCAGCTAGCATCTCTACCGTGAAGGCTGCCTGCAGTCGTAAACGCCATACCATACTCTTTGTTCCTGTTGACTCTTCGGTCAACCTGAAGAACATAAACAGGCAAGTGATATCGGCACGACTCGAAGCTATCGTACCAAATGAGATACAAGATATTAGACTCAACCCACGGAAGAACATCTTGGCCATAGACGTTGAGCACCCGGCTGCGCTACATACCTTGCGAAATGTTACGGAGCTTGGAGACATCAGACTCAGTGCTTACATCCCGCAGGATAGCGACACGACGACGGGCGTCATTTATGACGTCGACGTTTCTATACCTAATGCAGATCTTCCTGTGCTGATAAAGCCAGCTACTGAGGCCACGGACATATTGCAAGTATGCCGGCATGGCAACTCCCGTTGCATCAAGGTGAACTTCAGAGGCGATTGCATCCCATCGCACGTGAAGGTTGGTCACTTTCGTCACGTTGTGCGACCCTACATTCCAAGGCCTCTGCAGTGCCACAAATGTCTCAAACTGGGCCATGTTAGTGGCGTGTGTAACAACAAGCCAGCATGCCCACGTTGCGCCGAACCCCACAAAGCAGAGGCCTGCAAAGTAACTCTCCTAAAATGCAGCAACTGCAGCGGAAACCATGACGCCTCATCGAAAGACTGCCCAGTACTCAAGAAGGAGAGGAGCATTCTGAGGCAAATGGTGAAGGACGGATCCTCACGAAAGGAAGCAGTAACGGTTGTACAAAGACGGCGTTCCCGTCGACGACGGTGCTCGAAGAAAAGAAAAAGCAGTCATCTGCCAAACGTGCCTTCACCTACGCCGCCACCGCCACCACCGCCGCCGCCACGACCACAGCGACCGCCCCCGCCCCCGCCGCCAGGTGTGATTCGTCCAGAGGTGCAGAAAGACACTGAGGCGCAAAAGAGAGCATCCGGCGCTGATTGGCCTGCTTTACCGCGGGCACACGTGCCTACGGAACCAAAGCATCCACAGTCGACAACGGCTACGTAAACAACAGGCAGTCTATCCGCCCAAGAGGTCCAGGTTTTTTCTGTCCTGAGGTCGCTGATGAGTGTTATCCGCACTCTCCTGGCTAGTCTGCAGATACCTGCCGCTAAATGCGCACTGCAAGTCTTGGACACACTCGAACCAGTACTTGCCGGCTTGCAGTAACAAGATGGCACACCATACAACACATCCGCCTTTCCGAGAACAAGTCAAGGGCGCTTCCATAATTCACTGGAACGCCAGAGGTCTGCAGTCAAAAATGCCTGAATTTAGACAGTTCGTTTTTGAGAACAAGTTCCCCATCATCGTCATTTGTGAACCACATCTTTCAAAAATAGCTCGACTGTCGGGCTATGAATCATTTGTTTCTTCGTCATGCATTGAGCGAAGTCAAGTTGCTGTGTACATCCGTAAAGAGCTCACGTATGTTCGCCAAAGAGTAGAGCCTATCGAAGGCAATCACTACGTGTGTCTACATGTCAAAAAGAAGAAGTTGTCGTTCACACTGATAGGCGCATATATACCTCCGTCGCGTCGCCTTGATCAGCAGATCCTAAATGATATATTTGCAACGACTCCAGCACCTTGGATATTAATGGGCGACTTTAACGTCCATCATCCACTGTGGGGAAGCGTCAGGACAAATCGAAGAGGCACGAGCCTTGTTGATCTTGCATCACAGCATGGACTTCAGGTGCTGAACGACGGCAGCCCGACTTATCTCCGAGGAGTAGCTTACAGTAGCTGCCTGGACTTGACATTAGTGTCGCATAGTATTGTCACGAAAGTTCAATGGTTCACAGATATTGAAACTCACGGCAGTGACCATATTCCCACGTACGTGACAGTAAGAGGCCTGGGCGGTTCTCCTTCTCCTGGGCACTCAAGACGTATTGACTGGGAAGCGTATCAGATATCAGTGGAGGACAAGTGCATGCACGAACCGCCGGAATCAATTGAAGAAGTGATTCGTAATGCGATGGAGACTTCCACGAAGATGTGCTTGAAAACATCGAGACGTACAGCACTCGACCAAGAGTTGGAGCAACTTCGAGCTATCCGCCGGCGTGCCGAAAGACGATATAGACGCACGAAATCCATCTATGACCTCAGAGAATCCAGACGCATTCAGAAGAAAATCCAGCGTCGTATGCACAAACTACAGGAACAACGATGGAAGAGCTTCTGTGGATCGCTGGATCCCCGCAAGCCTTTGTCCCCCGTATGGAGGACTCTTCAAGGCATTCACTCACATCCGCAACAGCGTCATCCCTTCGCAGCGCTGGCACTACATCAACGTCGCTCACAGCTTGAGGTCTCTGGTGAATTTTGTGCCAAGATCGCTGGGGACATCGCTATACCGACCGACCTGTTACCACATGACGTTCCGGTTGCACGAGATCAGCAAATGGAGGTTCCATTCTCTATGGAAGAACTTCATGCAGCACTGAACACGTGCAGGCGCTCGTCGTCCCCAGGTCCAGATGGAGTGACCTATGCTGCCTTACGTCACCTGGGTCCGAAGGCACAACGCTGTCTCCTGGACATATTCAATCAATCTTGGCATGATGGCGAAGTCCCCGACGAGTGGAAGTGCAGCCGACTGGTGCCTTTGTTGAAGCCCGGAAAGTCTCCGCTGGATTTGGCATCATACCGGCCCATCGCACTAGCAAGCTGCGTCGGCAAGGTCATGGAGAGGATGCTGCTGACACGCATGGAATGGTACCTCGAACATTATAACATCTATCCTGATGCTATGGCTGGCTTTCGACGGGGTCGATCTTCAATCGACAGCGTCATTGACTTGGTGACCTCCGTTCAGCAGCAGAAAGCTAAGAAACGGCTGTCGGTAGCACTGTTCTTAGACGTGAAAGGTGCCTATGACAACGTGACCCACGAGGCCGTTCTCGAAGCTCTCGAAGCAGCAGAACTTGGAGGTCACGTCTTTCGATGGGTAAGAAGCTACCTCACAAAGAGATCCATGTTCGTCGTAACAGAAGATGGACCTACGAATAAGCATTTCACAAGTCGTGGGGTGCCACAAGGTGGCGTGCTGAGCCCGACTCTTTTCAACCTAGTTCTGGTGGGGCTCACCGAAACGCTGTCACAGACGGCTCATATATCTCTTTACGCTGACGATATCTGCATCTGGGCGTCCGGCGTGACACGGCCTCAAGTGCGCGCAAGAATACAGAAGGCGGCAACATTGACATCTGCGTACCTTCGCCAGCAAGGTTTGACTATCGCTACAGAAAAATGTGCAGCAGTGGCATTTACACGCAAACCGATGTCTTTCTACCCAGTGTGCATTGAAGGCCAATCAATTGCTTATAAAAGCAGCCATAAATTCCTAGGTGTCATTGTGGATCGCGACCTAACCTGGAGTCCCCATGTCGCACATCTGAAGAGAAAACTGATATGCATTGAGAACATATTTAGGTTCGTTGCCGGAAAATCATGGGGACCATCCGTGCATTCAATGCTGCAGCTTTATACAGCCCTCTTTCTCGGATTTCTACGATACAGCCTTCCTGCCCTGTCCAACACGTGCAAGACTAACATCCGTGCACTACAGAGCGTGCAAGCCCAAGCACTTCGGACATGTCTTGGCCTTCCAAGATGCTCATCGACAGTTGCAACTATCGCTATCGCACAAGAACAGCCGGTCGCAACTCATATCATCGTTGAGACGCTGAGAGCGTACATACGGCATTTGTCACGGCTACCGTCACATCATTTAGCGTGTTTGCCAGCGCGGAGGCCCCATGCTTCATTCCGCGGTATTGTGACAAAACACTACGACATATTACCACCTGGCTTCAAACCTGCGATGCGTCCGGCATCTGCGTTGTGGACTCTGCATCAACCTGACGTGTGCTTATCGGTTCCTGGAATCGTTAAGAAGTCACGCATGTCACCGCTAGCCCTGAAGCAGTTGTCTTTGCTTCTGTTGGAAGAAACCTACATTGATCGCAAGCATGTTTACACCGATGGCTCCACTAATTCCAACAGCTCTACCGGAGCGGTGGTTGTTCCATCTGATGACGTACTGTTACAGTTCAAGTTTTCTCACATCATGACGTCGACAGCCGCAGAGCTCGCAGCGCTTCAAGGTGCGGTCAAGTACATCCTACAGCAGCCACCTAATCGATGGGCCATCTTTTGCGACTCCAGGTCAGCCTTACAAACACTACGGTTTGCTTTAAGGCACGGATTACACGAACAATCCGTGTACGAGATAAGGCACGACTACCACCAAGCACTCGAGGAAGAACATGATATTATATTTCAATGGTTGCCGAGTCATTGCGGAATTGTCGGCAATGATCGCGCGGATGAAGCTGCACGATCGGCTCATGACCAAGATCTGCGGACACCCATACCACTCTTGAGAACAGACGCCGCGTGGCGACTACAATCACTTGCACGCCGTATCACTCTTCTGCAATGGAATACGCCGGGTTTTTCCAACGCGCGCCTGTATTCGATTGACCCAAATTTGCAACTTCGTTTGCCATCGGGGCTCTCAAGACGCGATGCAGCTTTACTGTGCCGCATGTGGTTGGGCGTGGCATTTACGAATGCGTATTCGTGTCTCATTGGAATGGCCAGCAGTGCGGCATGCAACATTTGCGCCTGCGAGGAGACGCTTGAACACATTCTATGCCACTGCCCATCATACCACGCTCAACGACGTAGTATGGAAGCCAAGCTCTGTCACCTGGACTCAAGACCGCTGACAGAAAAGAAGATCTTGGGACCTTGGCCTACGGTCTCGCATACGCGCAAGGCCACGAAAGCCCTCTTGTGCTTCTTGAGGACCACCGGACTTCACGAGCGCCTGTGAACTAACAGCGCGAGTTCGTGTTGTGTAGTTCATCCATCCCTTTCTTACTCTTCTTCTTTCTTCTTTACCCTTTCTTTTCTATTATTTCCCCTTCCCCCACCCCAAGTGCAGGGTAGCCAACCGAGCCAAAGCTTGGTTAACCTCCCTGCCTTTCCTCTTCGTATCTCTCTCTCTCTGGAAGCGGACTAGGCACGTCTGATTCTATTTAGGGTGATGGACCTGTATTGTGGACTTTTGTCCAGTGATTCGGATGCACTGTTAACCCCTACCAGCGACGAAATTGACTCACGGATTTGATTGTGTTAATGTTTCCCGATGTAGTTTATCTTTTCATCTCATTGAGTACCCTCATTTTGTTTATGCCTGTAAAATATTTTCATTGGTAATTCTAACTATGTCTTTTATGATTTCTATGCTCTCTAAGTCCCCAACGATCTCCGGTTTGGCTTTACTTGGGTTGGTATATTTAACAGGGGGCACTCCCGTAGGCCATTCGGTTCGCAGCGCACTATAGCGGTTGCGTGGAATCCTACGACTTCCGAGATTGCTGTTTGCACGCCGGGGAATCGTGAAACAGTAATCTAGTAGTATGGTAAATTACACGATTTCTGAGGTTACTTGTCTAAAACACGTTGTCGGGCTAGTTGGTTAGCATTCATGATAGAGTGAGTAAGCGCGACTTGACGGGGACATAGAAAAAAAAACAGACAAGAATACAGCGCTACTTTCAAGTGAGATTTTTATTTTCGCACGTACCGATCAATATACGCCGAGCGAGCGGAAATAACGCAACAAAAAATCAACACCCAGTCGGGCATATCGCTGAGCCGAACACGTGTACAGGGCAAGATGAAGATCCAAGACAGAGCAATAAAATGTTTTTTGCCGCGACAAAGCAAGATAATGCAACTCTTTCTGAGGAAGTGAGAGGGAAGGTTGGCTAACGCACATTTCTTATAATCTGGCAATCTGGTAGGCCTCAGCAATTTCTCTTGTCGTCTATACTATGGGCTTTATACACGACAGAATTGTTTTCAAACAAGGGGATGCAGTCACAATCTCGGCAACGAATGCCCAAATGACCTGAGATTACTTTTGTGAGGTCATAATGATGCTCTTTTAGTCTCTGGTTATTACATCGACCGGTCTGACTAACATATTTCATTTCACTGTTACTGTTACGCGACGGCCAGTCCAAGAAGCCATAATCCCAATTTATCTTTTTTTGTTTCTTATTTTACTTAACCTGTTGCTTTGCATGGATGCATCGAGTGCTTTCATGCAAGTGAACCCACAACCGCCGAGGTTTACATTTTTCGACTGCGTGCGCGCGACACTCCCAAATATTACAAGCATTGATCAGAAACAAGATGATTTATTGGGCGTGTAGTGTGCTCCAAAGGAACGTGCACATTGTGACTACGGTGATTCGGAGTGGACAACGTACTGGCATGCTTCCTCGGTGTCCTGAGGTTCCTCCCGCAGCACGTGAGACAGCGCTAGTTACTTGCCATAGTAAACAATATAATAATAATTTTTGGGGTCTTACGTCCCAAAACCACGATATGATTATGAGAGACGCCGTGGTGGAGGGCTTCAGAAACTTCGACCACCTGGGGCCCCGTAGTAACTAACCACCGACGGCATCACCTAAGAAGAACAAAATTTCTTGATCGTGGCTTATCTCCCAGCTGTGTCAACGTGTTTTTCACCGCAAATTGGCAGTGTCAATTTGCATTGCTCCTGTGCAAAAAAAAAAGAAAAAGAAAAAAAAGAAACTGTCGACTGCAGTTGCCGAAGAAATCACTAGAAAAGCACGAAAAAAAACTTTTTTTTTTTCAAATTCCGATCTAAGAAAACGTACGGAACTGGGCTACCATACATGTCGCACTCCGACTAGGAAAAACGAAAAAAATTGTGATCACCTTGGCTGACACAGAAGTGCTGTTCCGCTTTCAGTGGTGTTCTTAAATACACGCCTACGTAATGCTCTCAACAACGTCCTTCAATCTGCAAACACTACAGATGACGACGGCAAACATTAAGCTTACTTGCGTGCCCACAAGCAACTCCTTTCACACAAACGCAGCGATCTCAAGCAGCGGTAACGTTTTATTAATACTAAAAATACTAAAAGCCAGACTTTACGACCCTGATTTCATGCAAAGAAATAAGTTAACAACGCTGAAAAGCCCTTGTCTAGATGCGCTATTGTTTTTTTTTATTCGGAAAGTTGCCTCTTAGACATGACATAGTTCAAAACAAAGCAAAAAAATGTCGCGTCACACGTGAACGAACAAGTTTCTTACGTGCATAGTCTAGTAACGATAGGTGCAACTGTCCATGTATCCAACTTCATCATTTCAGAGCAACCATCGCCGTCCGGGTCGCCCTCCTGACTTGCGAAGACGCGCTTGCTGTGGTTTCTGGCATAACGGCAGAAGGTGCTTCACGTTCACTGCTGTGATAGAAATATCGCAAAAGGTACAGAACGACCCATACGCTTCGCGGTAGTGCTGCGACCAGTGGACGGTCACTGTCGGTATAAACGCACTCTAACGCAAAGTCTCCGAATCGCCACCTACACCTACAGCAGGTAAGCCCACCAGGAAAGTTGGAACCACACGAAGTTACGAGTACTCGTGGGGTACGTCCGAGACATTCCTTTTAGCAAAGCTTTGCTTTGGACTAGTCGGCTATGCATACTTATGTAAACATGGCGCCAAGCAGACGACGAAGCGGCAAACCATCCATATCATTACTGGATAAAGAAGCGTCTTTTTTGGTCCGTCATTGGTCCATTATATGATACTATCCTACAAAAGATGTGAGCATGTACATGTACGATTTTTTGATGTTTTGATGATGATGCGCATGTTCCGATGGCGTGGTCGCTTATATATGCTTTGTTCGGCAACAAATATTTGGCGCCCGTCCTGTCTACACTGTCTTTTTTGCCCTCGTCTACTTCGCGCCTGCATGTTTGCATAAGTACATTCCTTACGGCTCGTTCACACTGGGGAATCCGCCGGCCACAGCGACCGGAATGCTCCTGTCGCCGAAACACAGTGTCGTTCGCACTGCACGCGCACCGCGCCGCCGGATAGCCATATTGCGCCATCTGTCGAGTAAGCCATCAACCACGGGTGAGCGCGGGATGGATTCGCAGTTGCCCGGATGTTCTCATGATGTTGTCGCGGCTCGCAACTACGCCATGCAATTTTGCGGGTCTTCAGCGCTGCTTTAAACGACCATGCTCGTTTCAACGCTCTTTGCGACTAGGGCGCGCAAGGCAGCCACATCGCAATGCTTGAACTGGTGCTAGCTGCATCAGAAACAAAGCCACATAGACAGCAGTACTCGTACGTACCGTCAGTCCAAGCTCGTTGCCAATTTTATTCCACAAATCGTCCTTCAGTAAACTGTCCTTGTGCTTCGGGTGGCGTTTGTCGTAAAGCACGAGGTAGTTCCGCACCATTTCGATTAGCAATTCCGCTATGTGGATGTTTTTCGACTGCGACGGGACGAGCGTGTCGGCCTTGGCCGCCATGTTTTCAAGTTCCGCGGCGAGCGGATCCGGCGGCGGTTGCCGCAAAAATCGGTCCGGGAGCGATCGGCGCGGAGAGGGTCGATTCGGCGAATCTCGCCGCCGCCGAACCGGATTCTGCGGCTCTCCGGTCGCCGGAATGCTCAGTGTGAACGAGCCTTTATATCACAGCAGTTTTCCGCAGAAGTCTTCAGGATACTGCGGTAGTGGGCGCGCTACGGTGGCCGAGCGTCTGGAAGAGCCCGCCTCTAACAGATCAGATACTAGATTCTTTTAGCAAGTTACGGAAATACGGTACGGTACTAACGTGCCGCTTCTCCTTTATCGCTCGTTGTGCTTTAGCCGCTCCCATTTCCAGTGACAGTGTACCCCCCGAACGACAGGTTCCTCGTTAAAAAAGCGTATGCTGAGAGGCAACAATGAGGCGTGACAACCCCAGAGCAATTAAAAAAAACGCATTTGTGGTGTTGGGGAGCCTTCACTGGAGTTAGGAGCGGCAAAAGCACAACGAGCGAGAAAGGATGAGCGGTACGGTAATACCGTACCGTATTTGCGTACTGTATTTCCGCAACTTGCTAAAAGACACACATGCGAACCATTCGATACGTATCGGTGTACAGTCGAACCCGACTATATCAATTTCGGGTAAATCAAATTATCCTTTATGTCGCACTATTTTCGAACACGGCAATCCTTTAACGGCAATGCGTAGGAAAATCTGTGGCTATATCGAACAAAAATAGCCAGAACACTTGATATTTCGTACATCGGGCAACGCGAGACGCCCCAAGAGATTGGCTTTCCTTCACAAATATTTGACTTTTCCTCGCGGAAGGGAGAGAGAGAGAGATAATAATCTTTAATGAAAATCCCGGAAAGGTAGCCTGGTTTGTCGCCTGGCTTGCTACTCCAGGTGTCGGGTGATGACTATGGTATATACAATGATCACATACACACAAATAGTACTTACAGTCACAAACGCACATATATACACAAAATAGTCATTAACAAACATTGGTTAAGTCGAGTGCTCCTCAAGAACACCAACAGCGCTTTTGTGTTGCGCATCGCACAACCGCTGTCTTGCCACGGGGCGAGAAGCTGCCGCAGCTCCAAGCTCGAGCCCCGTTGTAAACGAAGTGCTGCCTTCAGAATCTGTCGTTCGGCATCGTAACGGAAACAGTCGCAGAGTATGTGCTTTAAGTCTTGCCGAGTATTACATGTGGTGCCCGTGGGCGAGTACAACTGCCTGACCTTGCGCCTGAAGTGTTTCGTGTAGGCAACGTCGAGTCTCAGCCGGTGAATGCACGTTTCATTTTGCCTGGTTAGTCCTTGTGGCATATAAAAGCTACAGGTCGGGTCTATTCTTTGCAGTGGTCCGTACTGGCTATTTGCATCGCACCATTCCAGATTCCGCGCGAACGCAGATACCAAAGTCGCTGCGTCTTTTCTGGAAAAAGGGATGTCGATTTTCTCAAATGCCGCGTCATGTGCAGCTCTGGCAGCGGTGTCAGCACAAACATTCCCTTCTATGCCGCAGTGAGCTGGTGGCCACTGCAGTACAACATCGTGGTGTAGTCCGTGAGCATTATTCTTTCCCGCGTGCATTTGGGAGAGCGACCTGTGTAATTAGGAGGGCGCCACGCAGAGCGAGTAGAAACTACCGCTTGTCATCATGTGCTTTTCCCCGTGATTCCTCGTCATTGCTCCGCCGGCCGGTCGAGAGACGTCGCCGTTCGCTTCTCCGCTCGTTTTGTTAACGTGATGGGCGCCGCAAGACAGAATAAACTGCTGTTCTTCGCAAGAAGCTTTACGTCGCCGCTGCGTGCAACATCACAAGAAGCACTCTAAAAATGATATCGAAAGCAAAACCGACATTGGGGCCATGGCAGACAACGCTGCCGGCGCCCGACGATTAGTAACAGCTGCGTATGTAGATTTGGAGGCGGTAGATACCACATTTCCTCGCTTATATCCCGCCCCTGCATATAACCCCGCATCTCCAACTACACACCATGAAAAAATACAAAATTAAAAAAAAAGAAAAAAGATGCGTGTATCGCCGTAAAGCCATCTTCCTTACATTATGGTGAAGCAGTGCCCTGAAGCCAACTTGCGAACTAAAATTCGCATCGAAAATACAATAATTTCATTAAACGTTATATATCGAATTATCCGACCTGTCGAACTAATTCCCTTTCCTTCGCGAGTTCG
This sequence comes from Rhipicephalus sanguineus, assembly GCF_013339695.2. Lineage (NCBI taxonomy): Eukaryota > Metazoa > Arthropoda > Arachnida > Ixodida > Ixodidae > Rhipicephalus > Rhipicephalus sanguineus. The sequence goes on along the minus strand of NC_051176.1, from coordinate 106,108,638 downwards.
ACATGTGCGGGTTCGACTGTATCAACATTTCTTACCAGCTGATGGATGGCATCTGAAAACGCCGTGGACCGGGCTGCGAGGATGTCGTGAATTGCTTCCGTGCAGCCGAAGGCGGATGACGAGCTTCGACCGCCGTTTTAATAAAACCAATTAATGAGTTAAGCCCGTCCCGTACAGCAGCGAGTTCAGCGAGATATGACGGTGGCTCATTGGATATACACACTGGCATACGTGTCCTGATCCTTCAGGTAGAATGCGAGTGATTATTGGTCAAGAGCCAGCTCATAAAAGAATCACGTGCTACGTGACGCCAGCTGGCAAAAAAGAGCGCTCCACACTCGCCGTCATGGCTAATAGCGGCGCTCGTTAACACTTCCAGGTTCACATGCACAGAAATATCCTATTAAAGTGGTCAGAACCCATTTCATGATCCACAAGTGCGCTTCCCTGCTCTGCATATTCGCCCAGCTAATGGCGGCGCCTGTCGTGCTTCAAGTGGAGACGCGAGGTCCTCGTTGTACGTGCTATAGGGCATGCTATTATGCGTGTTTATTTCAAGAAAGGCGGGTCTGCATTTTCCACGTCATACCGCAAGCAAACTACGCTTGAACGCGCTGTTTGCAGTGACTAGCCGCCATTAGTTGGGCAAACTGCATAGCAGGAAAGCTAGCTTTACAATTATCAAATGGGTAGAGCATCTGACGCGTTATCCGTAGGTTCGTTCTGTACCGGCGGCAAGTTGTCTTTTCGTCCCCTTTAATTTTTGTAGCGTTAGCTACACTTGCCTAGCCGGAGCCGATTTCGCGTCGACGGTCATGAGCCGTGCTGCGCATGCGCGAGGATCAGTGATGTCACACAGCTGGGTCACCGGAGCTGCCTACTCACGCGCTCTCCGACACCACCGCGCGGCTCGCCGCTGCTGGTCTGCGCGTTCGGGAGGAGTGGCGTCGTAGGCGCGGCAGACACACAGGCGCCGGCGCGCGCGCAGACTCCGCCACCGCCGCGCGCGGCTCGCCGCTGCTGGTCTGCGCCGCATTCGAGAGGAGTGACGTCGTAGCCATAGACAGTGTGGCGCCGGCGCGCGCGCAGCTATTCGCCTTCGCTGTGCAGTTGCCGTCTGACACTGCGCTGGGGCCGCTTGATAGCGCCTCCGACTGGCGTTTGCAGGCGGGTAACGCCATGGAGAAGGAGAGCGCAAATGCTGCTCGACGGCGCAGAAGAGGCGAGAAGCTTATCTCATCGGATCCCGAAGTAGTTGCCTGGCAATTAGCGGTTCAGCGTACGAAGAATGAACAGAAGAAGGCTAATAATCCTAGACAATCTGGAAAGCTAAGAATAATCAGCTGAACCTTTGCTGACGCTACGTATATCCTAGCATAGCCGAGCTAAGCCACTGCAATTTTTTTACATTTATATAACAATTACTGCACTATACAGTTGAAGGCTATACAAATAATCTCCCCTATACTTTCCTTGGCTGCTTTGTCTGTTGCTCTCATAAGGTTGTGTATAACAAAGAAAACGAGCCCTTGATCGATTCCCCTTCTTTCATAGCATCCACGATAGCAATTATAATATAATAATTGTTTTGGGTTTTACATCGCAAAACTACGGTATGACAATGACAGACGCCGTAGTGGGGAGCTGCGGAAATTTTGACCAACCTGAGTTTGTTAACGTGCACCTAAACCTAAGTACACGGGTGTTTTTTGCATTTCGCCCCCATCGAAATGCGGCCGCCGTGGCCTGGAATCGAAACCGCGCCCTCGAGCTTAGCAACGCGACACCCTGCGTGCTAAGCTACCATGGCGGGTAATAGAAATTCTCGCGCGTGCGCAGCTTTCAAGTTTTCTATTTTTCTTTTCTTATGCATGAGCAACGATAAAGAACACGGAAACCATCTGCGTAAGAAGCACACGCTAACTTCAATGTGGACCCAGTTCGCTTTTGCTCGCGTCGGGGTAACGGGGTAGTATCTAGCTGTGTCAAATACAGAAAGATTAACTCTTGTGCAAAATAAAACAAAATTTCGGTCTTACGAAGAAATAGCGAGAGCGTAGCACAGGGAGAACCTTGGACAACCCATGATGGTTGAGTTATCGCAGCGCCAGATTGCCCTCTAGTTACAATATTACGAAACTTTATGCGTCACACACTTCGCGCGCCTTCTAGACTCAATGAAACTTCTCAGTACTCAATATTCAATGTTTGGTTCCCGTAGAGTGTGAATGCAACCAAGGCATTCTTGTCTCGAAATATGTTAATTATCCGTGAACAGACAACCTCCAAACACATGTCGTTGGTACAGCTATACTGTGGGAACGTGAAGACGGTACAGCCGCAGGTCTTTCGTTTTTTGTTTTTGTTTTTTCGTGCGTTAAGAGCCCTCTGCGCAAGGTGAAACGATGACGTTGCTGAATTTCAACTACCGAATGTAGGTTTATGTAGTATCTCTCATAGCCTACCAACCTCATCGCACCTTCTTACGAGGACCCTTGAAATGAGTTTGAAAGTCGAACGAAGTCATCCATTGAGCCAAAGTATCGCGAGTGCCAAAAGGTTTTATTGTTGTGCCCAATAGAGCTTATCACGCGTTCTGAAGCCGTAGCGGTCGCCTCGGTGTGAACTTGACCCTGATGCCTCCGAACACCGATCGAGGATGAAGAATGGGTTGCGGAGCAAGCAGGAGTCTGTCCCGGTGGTCGAGGGACGTTATGCGGAAGTGTCTGAGCACTGTGGCCACTATGACCTTCTCTTCTGTCATGGCAAACTTCTGACCTGTGGGGAAAAAAAGTGAAATATTTTAACACGAAAGTGTTTTATGCCGGGGTCCACGAAGACTTTCATGACGTATTTCCGTGAATGAACGCCATCAAAAGACAAAGAAAAAAAAAACTTAACAAAAAGTACCGTTGACAGCAGTCGAACCCATGACCTCTCGGTCCGCGATGATGGCTGCCGGGCGCTTAGCCCACTGAGCTACCACCAAACACACAACGGAGGCTACATGAGCGTGCCTTTTATCTTTCACGCTTTCCTCTCACAGTGCTGGATGGGTGGATGCTACCAGCGTCCCATTTATAATGGGGTGGTGACATGTGTGCCACCAGGCCCTAAAAAAACAAAAACAAAAACGCGCCGTTGCTGCGACCGTCCCATTCTGCGCGTTTCCAATAGAAGTCGTTTAACACACCGCGAGGTGGTGTCTTTAGCCCAAGCCTCGCTCATAGCATCCATCCATATCGAAAAACAGCTCTCCGACGCTCGCCTGGCTGTCGCACCGCGTTCCCCGCTCGTCCTGTGAGAATTAACTACCAGGCTAGAGGGAAGACACGACGCGCATAGCGTTTCTATTCGCGTTTCACGACGCTTTGAAGGAGTGCATATTGAGTATCAGTGCTTATTATGTGCTTGTTGATTCAATATTTGCGGTGTCCATATGCGGTGTCCACGTATGTGTTAAGAACTTCAGCTACCGCAAGGGTTAAATCATGATTATTGGCGTTAGTCGTCGGTACGGAGATGTGCCGCTAGGCGTCAACGTGAGTGCGTCCACGTCAGGCGGTGTTACATCTGCGAAAAAAAAAATAGACATTATACAAGCTCTGGTATACCAATGCACTATAAGCAATCAACTACTTCTGTGACGACACGTTTCACTTTCGTGTCATACCGATTCCTATGACAGAGGGATCAACCATCTTTTTTTCACATCAAGCGGTCATACGAAAGCACGCAAACCTCCTTCAATTTCTATTCTGGCAACCGATATGTTAGAGATAGTGTTAGAGTAAGTGAACTTAATGGTGCAAAGGCTCCTTAGGCTCTATTGCTCCAGTCACAGGGTGATAATGTTTAACCAGGAAATGCAGCATGCGCTGAAGTACACGAAGTCTTATCTTAAAGAATCTGTTTCGTCTAAAGAGTTTATGGCGTCAGCCAGAGGTACCAGTGGATCATATCCTAAAAGTAACAATGGTTAATTGGTATGCGTAACTTATCAAATACGGCGAAGTATTTATGTATTTCGGTATGTGGAAATGCAACCAAAATGTGCATTACTGTTGACGGTTCATGGCATTCATTGCATGTTGGTGGTCCCTTCTCCGTAAATAATAATTCGATATGATGTGAGTGTTATTATCACTATTGTTACATTTTATTGGCGCAAGGGTATGTAAATTCAAAGCGCGTTAGGGGAAATCTTATAATTTTGCAGAATTCTAAGTCTAAACCAACCGTTTCAACTAAAGGCTCTGTATAGGCGTACGTGTAAAGTATGCAAAATATAACAGAGTGCATCGATTCTAAAATAATTACTAAAATAAATATAGGGTCATAAATGCATTTGCTTCAAGCGCACGTGTTAAATTATTATGGAGATATTAGAGATATTGGATATATTCCATAAGTTGAGCAGTTTCGCGTCAAGGACGAAGCAATGAAAGTGACAGAAACAAATTCCACTGTTACATGAAGTAAGGCTATGGCAGCTAACTCCTTTAGCGTCTGAACTGACCTAACTCAACAAAACGCTGGCGTAGGAAAACGCGGCCGCTGCATCGAGCGAAGCGACCTTCGTGCTGTCCATGGCTTCAACGCAAACTTTGCGATGAGAACACACCTACAAACGTCTAAGCCGTCTGCTGATCCCTGTCAAGATACGGCGTGCGTGACCGCGGGCGACCACGCCCGGCCGGTCAAGGTATGCAGTTCCTGCCGAAACCACGGAGCCTCCCCGCCTCAGGGACCCTCCATGCGCCTTTCGCGCGACGCAGACAGCCGGCGCTTTTCCTCTCGCACGCTTTCACTCGCACATAGATCTTACGACGCGCGGGGAGATGTTATCAATTTGGGCTTTATACGCAACCTCACGGTGACGCCTACAACAAAAATGCGCCTGGAGCGTCCACATAATTGCTATCGCAATAAAAGAAGCGCGACAAATCTTTCTATCTATTAATTTAAACTACTTATAGGTGTCATTCATGTTATGAAAATAGCCACCAACTTGCTTTCGCCATACGAAAAACGCAGTGCTGCAATATCATTGTGTTTGTATTTTCCCTTTATTAGCACGTGATTTGCACACGTTTATAAGGGTCCACGTAACGGTACCGTGTCCTGTTAGAAGAAGAATGAAATAATAGAGCGGAAAGGAGAGGCCACCTTCTTGAGAAACGGGTAACCACAACACCAAGCGCCAGGTCGGGGTACCTCTCCCCATCATAAAAACAGGAGGGTGCCCGGCGGCACTGGGAATCGAACCCAAGAGTCTTTTTGCAAGTTACGGAAATACGGTACGCAAATACGGTAAGGCAGTAGGGTAGCGCTCCTCCTTTCTCGCTCGTTGTGCTTAAGCCACTCCAAGTTCCAGTGACAGTGCTTCCCTCGAACGATAGTTTCCTCGTTAACAATGCGTAGGCTGACAGGCAACAATGAGGCGTGAAAACCTCACACTAACTTTTGAAAAAGATCTTGTGGTGTTGGGATACTTTACTGGAGTTAGGAGCTGCAAAAACACAACGAGCGAGAAAGGAGGAGCGCTACCCTACTGCCTTACCGTATTCGCGCACCTTATTTCCGTAACTAGCCAAAAGACTCATTGGAGGCGGACGCTCCAACCGCTTGACCACCACTGCTACCTCTGCGCAGCTGCCCGCCGTCGCAGCCCCTCGCCCTCTACACCAGGGACAACGACCCTAGAGCACTGCACGGGCCGGATTTTACGGCCCGGGCCCGCTTTATGAAGCCCGAGCCCAGCCCGGGTCCGTGGTTCCAAGCCCGAGCCCGGCCCGGGCCCGGGCGTACTTGACCGTACCCAGCCCGAGCCCGGCCCGGGCCCGTCGTTCCAAGCCCGGGCCCGGCCCGGGCCCGGGCGTTTATTACTAAACTAATCCAGGGCGCGCTTGTTCATGACCAGGCCCGACCCGGGCCCGCTAGAGGATATTAGTTGTTGATGATGATTATTAATGATGCCGTGCGCTTTGTAGCGGGCGATCGGACGGAAAATCCGGTGTGCATGCATCGAAATGTTGCTTTGCCCACGGGGGTAGCTCAGCGGTTAAGCTGTTTCGCTGTTAAGTCCTAGGACGCGGGTGCGATTACCGCGGCCACGGCGGCCGCAATTTGGTGGGGGCGAAATGGAAGAACACTCGTGTATATACTTATCTTTAGGTGCACGTTAGAGAACTCGGGGTGGTCGAAATTGATCCGGTGCCACACGGCGTGCTTCGTAATCATATCGTGGTTTTGGCACGTAATACCAAGGAATATAAATGAAATGTATCGTATGTGTCAACCTCGAATAAAAGACCGAAATCTTTATGCCTCCCATGGGAACAACCGCGATCTGGCCCATTGTTAGTGCTGTTAATATATATATATATATATATATATATATATATATATATATATATATATATATATATATATATATATATATATATATACGTGTCACTTCAGCTTGGCACAGTATACCTTGGACCATGGAATGCATAACATTCGCGTGTGCTCGAAGGCCCGACTTACGCCTTTTAATGAGCGGGTCCGAGTGCGGCCCGGCCCGGGCCCGCACTTTCAAGCCCGAGCCCAGCCCGGGCCCGCCGGAAAACGCTTCGGACGGCCCGGCCCGCGGGCCGTGCCGGGCCCGGGCTTTCGGGCCGGCCCGGGCCCGTGCAGTGCTCTAAACGACCCGCCTGCGAATGCAGTCTCACCCTCCACCTTCCACTGCTGCAGATGATTTAGAGGTGTCAGAGGTTCGATTGCCGATCGATCAGTCAGTGATCAGCCAGGGATATGTTCTACCAGGGAGCAGCAGTACAAGAAGCTCTGCCGTTATGAAAGCCAGGCGAGGTGGGCAAAGAAAACCTCGCTTTAAAAAACGTTCTTAGGCTGGAGTTGTCCGTAAGAGCCAATGCCAGCCAATTATGGTGCTGGAAAGACTATTAGCGAAGGCTACTGACTGAAATATTTTGCTTAGTGGCACAATTCGGTGCTTACCAACACAGTTTCTTGGACCGGCGGAGAAAGGAAGAAAGGCGTACGGATGCCTGCCCTTAGAGTTCTCCGGCAGAAACCTATCTGGGTCAAATACGTTCGGATCTGGAAAGTAAGTCGGGTCCTTGTGCAACATTTGGCCAAGAATGACGCATGTGCACCCTTTTGGTACAATATATTTTCCTGTTGACAAAAAGAAATCGTATAAATAATCAATACTCAGTGAGGCAGTGCCATGCTTTTTTTTTTTTCACAGAAACTGTCTATAATGCGTATTTCAAGCATCCCAATAACCCCGAATTTCGTTAAAAAAACCAAATGTGGTCGAGGTGAAGCCTATAATAAGTACCAAGAAAATGCCTCGATATGAGTGGTTATCTTGATATCGTGACCTATATAAGTAAACACTGCCTTGTATTTGTTGTTATAGCGGCTAATTGATCACCAAGAATGAATTAGGCCGCTTGAAGAGAGGTTGCTGAACCATACAAAAACCGGCCTGTCTTGTTGGAAGCACTGTGGTGTACATGCGCAAATACAAATATAGACACACACACAGATTTCCACAAGAGCTAAAACTCTACACTGTCAACCTTAATGAAATTCCTTTAAACTATTCAGTCCACGGTATATATCGCAATTTACAAATCGTAGCAGGGGAGATAGCAAGCGTATCTCCTTTAATGAGGATTGAAGATGACAACAGTTTTGAGATAACCATTCCTAAATTATGCGACAAGATACTGCGGCGTTGTAGTCATTAGAGAGTGTTCTTGTGTAAGGAGCGTTTCGTTACACAAGTCACGGGAGTGCCTTTCTACCGAAAGTTTCACGTGGCTTACCACGAAACTGACGCTACATAGTTTTAAGTTTCTTTACAAAGGGGATCGCCTTCAAAACACAAGTACTTCAATTTGTGACTTGCATTATGTGTCCTAAAGCAATTGTCAAAAAGTCTATTATGAAGATTTGGCTAATTTGTCAATTACGTTATTTGATTGCTCGTGTAGGTAATTTCCACTTTTTCGAGATTATACTGCTCAAGGAGCAGGGGCGTGCGTTATGGCCCCGATAAACACGACAATTTTTATTATTTGTGTATACGCTAAAAAATCACAGCATATCCACCGGTGAGTGGTGAAGAGCTTGGGCGAAGCTCCTGAAGCAATCATGGTTACACCGTGAAATCTTCAGTGGTTTCGCCCAGCAGTAATCAAAGCGATAGCCCAGTACATCATCAAAGACGTGACGAACACTGTATATATTCATGCAAGAAATTTTATTAATCGTAAGTGGTAGCTAGACGTGGCTTCCGTTCCCCCTTCATTATAAGACAAGATACTGCAGAAAGTATCGCGCTTGTCATATGGCAAGCTTTTTTTTTTCTTCTTTTAGAATATTTCGTAGAGCCGCTCTTTTTTCTTTTACCAACGCTTCATGTAGGCTGTGACAGACCAATGTATAGTGCAACGTATCCGCTACTATGCTTTGTGCTCAACTTAGCTGATTGAATTGTAGCCAATCAGAGCCCTCGTGGTGGGCTACCTGTCACGGTGTCGGGGTGCTGAGCACTAGCGCGCGGGTTCAATTTCCGCTGACGGCGGCCGCATTTCAATGGAGACGAAATGGAAATAACGTCCATGAGCTTAGATATAGACAAACAATAAATGACCCTATTGGCGAACACTGATATAGAGACCACGACGGTATGCCTCATAGTAATATCGTGGTTTTGACACGTAAAAACCAACAATCTGTAGGCGCAGCGGAGAGTGCGATACAGGCTGCCCGTATATGCAGCACGTGTGACCAAGATAGTTTTGTCATCTTGGAGAACGAGGACACCCTCTGCCACAGACCGTCGCGCTGTCCCTTCACTGCCGACCCTGCAGCCGATGTCATGACCATACACATGGGCTGATAGCAAGGCCAATCGCAGGGGAAAATGAATGCGCCACGCGTTTGAAACGCCCGCCTGTTTGTCTGTTACCTGCACTTATCGAAGCTGCCGTTAAAAAGTGTCGTATTCGTGCTACGCTTCTGCCATAATAACTGTGTTCGCGTAAGTGGAAGGAGCTACACTTTTTATGCGCTGGTAAAAAAAAAAAATAAAGAATAAAAACCGCGAATCTCAACACAAGCTACCTTTCTGTAACTATCATGATAAAGAAATCTGCCTTAGAACACCAGGTGGTCTGCATTTCCAGAGCTCTCCACTACGGCGTGCCTCATAATCATATCGTGGTTTTGGGACGTAAAACCCCAGATTATAGATATGAAATATAACTACCCTCTAGAAACGTCGGCGAAAGTAAATGAACTAGCAGCGCCATTCCTCGGTAGCAAACCTTAACGCGGCTTCTCCCTTGATCTTTACCTTTCGAATTTCCCCGTTAGGTGGCGAAAGCATTCAACGAACAGAAAAACCTCAATGCAAGGAAATATGTGTTGGGCTTCGGTTTAAATGAGAGAAGCGCAAAGCGAAGTTAGGTTTGAGGAAACAGTTGGCAATATGAATGAAAAGAAAATGGGCTGCTAGAGTGCGGAAATGCCTGTGCGTAGAAAGCATGGGCGCGGACTGAAGGTAAATATCAACGAAGTTGGCAGCCACGTACAGGGTAATTGAAAGTTCAAATAAACAACGTGGTGTCATAAAAAAAAATATAGAGAAACAGAGACGGCAGATTGTACAGAAATGATGTAAACAGAAAGACCGTGGAGATTTACAAAGGTGCCAAGAAACAAAATAAAAAAAGAAACCAGAAGCGAAAAATCGGTATGATAATACAAAGGGTAGTGCTTTATCGCTATTTGAAGCATTAGCTGGCTGCCTGAGGACAAACATGCCAGGGTAAGCATATACAACAAGACGAGTCATGTGTTCGCTGCGAAAAAAAAAAAAATCCGGAAGCTATAGACTCGCCGCTTTGTACTTGAACGGTTAGGTGTTATCCCCGAGAAGACCCGTAGAAGGTACGCCTATGGGTTTAAGGCCGACGTTTGATGTGAGTAAGAGACGTGTTGAAGAGCGTAGGATAAATAAGCGAAAGTGATATTTACGGAACAGGAGTCGCTGCAGGCGTAGATAACAGTACACTGTAAAACCAGAAGGTTGTGTGAAGCAGGACAAGAGAGAGAGACAGCAAGATCGACTGTTATAGATAGAGTAATAAATGATTGTAGCGAACGGGCTCCGACTACTGGCCGCCACCTTATTTCAAAGAAGATGCTGATAACTATCATTACCATCCTTACCATCGCTCATTTCAAGACGTCTATTTTAGAACAAGGATAAAACGTCATACAGCAGCAGGAAGAGGGCTTGCGATATGAAATTGACATCCATTGCACTGGAATAAGTACGTCTTTGTAAAACGTTCGCCGACTTTTATTGAGAGAGAACAACTCATTTTGCTGCGCTAAGGTGAAGAGTTGGCGCCTTCTAACAGTCTTATTCACGCCACCCAAGCAGGGGACTTGGCTTCGAAATCCGCGGGTGTTGTAAAGAATATTATAACTGTTATGTGGCCCACTTCAAAAGTGACACGAGTTCCTGCAGTGGATACTCCTGTCCACCGCTACAGTCGCGGACTGCGAGGCCTTAAGGCCAAACCCCATACACGCGAAAATGCACGCGACAGCGACGAGCGACGCGACGTAGATTGTCTTCGCGCAAGCGGTCGCTTGGATGGGCAAACCCCATTCACGCGACGGCTTCAGCGAGCGATCTCCACTGTTGCTGGCATGAGGGCGTTTACTCGTGCCAAAAGTGGCCCGTAGTCAGCGGTATGCAATGTAAAATACGATGTTTTGTTGCTTAATGGTACATAAAATGTTTATCATTGTCTTTCAGCATTTTTTTTCGATCCCATCACTGCTGCTACGTGCCGCCAAGCCGCGTCACAGACGGCGCGGGACTTGTAGTTCCCGTCCCTGAGGGCACGTTCGCGTTCAACAACGTCAACGTTGCGCTCGTCGCCGTTGCTCATGTTGATGAACGTTGTTGTTGATGCGCGTCGATAAGAAAGCGGCGACAATCAGCATTACGTCACTGATTCATCTTGTTCCGGTGTTTTGCTATTGGCTGCTTGAGCACAGCACTTCCGGGCGACGAGCGACGGATTCCAAATCTGAAAAACCGAGCGATCGCGCGAAATCGACCACGCGACACGCCGCGCGAACGTCTCGTTTCGTCGCTCACAGCAAAGCTCGTCGCTGTCGCGTGCATTTTCGCGCATATGGGGTTTGGGCTTTAGTCCCGAGGCCATCCCTCAGGAACTTCTCCAGCCAAGCCCTACATCAGGAGAAATGGCCACCGCCGGCGCTTCACAGGTGGCTGTTGAGCAGCCGATGCGAGAAAGTTTGATGTTTAACATTTCTCACGTGTTTACTTTAGTGGGGCGAATTACTCGTATTCACGGTTTACCGCTGATGCCCTCCGGAGCTTCGCCCCACTCATCATCATTCACCCCGTGGATATGCTGTAATTTATTTTACTATACACGAAGCCACAATGTGTTGACTCTTTCAAAGCTTTCTAATAACTGGCACTCTTGCATGCTACTCTTCAGGGAGTTGAGAATCTGCATCGGTTAAAAGTACATAATTGTATACCTTAAGTGCTATGGGCTACAGCGCGAATCGGACCAGCTAATATATTCAACTGAACTAAATTCTCATAAAAAAACACGGATCATGCAGCACTTTACAGAAGCATAGTTCGCTGCAATGAGGGCAGTTCTGCATACTCAGTTCTTGCTGCAATTATGTACCCTGTTGACACATGTTGTCTTTCGGCGAGCAGTGACGTCGGCGTACATCTATTGCAGCGATGATAACAATGCTTCAACAATAGTGCCCACAATAATACCGTTTGAATTCACTTCGGCGAGCTGGAGGACAGAGTAAACACAGATAAAGAACAATTAAAGACGTACGAAAGACACAGCTCACAGAGGGAGCGGCCCGTTTCCCACGGTTACCGTTGCTACAGCAACGGCACGGATGAACAGTGCCGTATCGCGATGTGTCCAGTCTTGCTCCCCATGTTCTCCACAGTAATCGTGGATATTTTTTTCCTACGCTTCACAGCGCACCTCACGTATTCTCCTACAATCTTACTCACCTACTTTGAAGTCCTCTTCTACTTTCCGGCCGTAGATTGGAAGTATCGTGAATATTCTTTGAGACTCCTGGGATAGGAAAAAAAAAGTCAAGAGCAAAGCATGCAGACTTTGGCAGGGAGAGCAACACGACGCAGGTGTCTATGCTATCATCACTGCAGAGTGATTTTTGGGATACGGTGGGTTATGTGGCTGTGGTATGATGAAAGGAGGTATTATCGCAATACGTGGGGTTAGCCTGGTCTTTCTTCGAACGATTTGAGCCTTCTTGTAAACACGGTATACGTCTTCGAAGCCCATGTGGAGAATGCTTCTCTTCTGTGGGCTGTCAAGCTATCTTGTCATTGTACTCAGACGACTGCTAATGAGTTCTGCAGAATCCCGCAAGGTAGCGGAAGGGTTATCAAAGGGTTAATTGACAACCGCCTGTTTGTAGCACGATTCCACAAGAAAACTCGGATTTCTGAGAAAGGAAAGCTCCTAGTTGAAGAAAAATTAGTCCTGGTCCGGGGATCAGACGAAGTGTTACATCACCAAACTTACCATATAAGGTACAATGCGTCAAAGCAGAGTGTTTTCATCTTATATACCTTGTGTTTTCATCTTATATACCTTATATACCGCAGGCGGTGGCAGTCTTTTTTTTTTAATCACGAGCGCATGCTCAGTAACCTTTGGTGCAGCAGTGCTAACCATTAATCCAAACGGATTCGCTGTGGTATCGAGAGAAACACGTTCTAAGCCTTAAAAAAGTAAGCTTTCCTAGTTATCAGTGGTGCATAAATGTTGTACTTTGGCTCCACCGTGTTCGAAACTCTGACATGTCGGTTAATTTCATTGTTCGACCGCGTACAGAACCTCCGCGCACACAAAGAAAACATTCACAGTAAGGGGAACTGCTAAAACTTTATGGTGCATTACTTTTATCATTATACTTACTGGAACTGAATCCACTGAGCTGCATTCTAACGCTCGACTGGCTGACATCACTTTACACCAGTACACAGGCGTAACAAGTCATTGGCGATATGGCTACAAAATGGAACGCACCTTGATAACGCACTCGAGGTACTTCATGAGTGAAGCGTCTTCTCTTGTCACATCACGTTCCAAATCTTCGTGAAATATTGAATTGATTTCGTCGACAACTTTATCTTGGACATCTTGGTGGAGTCCTAAAATGTACAGCAGATACGTCAGGGCAACTGCTGTCGTTTCGTGGCCCTGAAATTATAGGTGCAAGTTGCTTAGAATACGTTGAAAGGGTTAGAACTTTACCATCAAGATGCAGTGAGTACAAGGTTATACTCGTCGGCAGTGCACCTGTAACACCGCCGTACAACGCAAACGACTGTGTCCTCCTTAGCGTTTGTTTTGTACTATAACTAATGGCAGAATCATGTAGTAATAGTTACAGATAATAACTGTTGGAGTATTGCACCTTGAGCCTGCAACGTACACCTACGTATGGTGACACTGTAGCGGTGCGTTTTCATACCCTGTGACGGACATATAGAGAAGGACTTTCCTGAGCTCTGTTAAAATTGATGTTATAAGCCAGACAGTACAGAAGAGGAAGACAAAAATAACGGAGATGCCGTGGAACCTTGCACAATATGGGAACAGCATCTTTTGACGCCTTCCGTAAGGAGTATATGGTATAGGCCGCAACTGTGAAAACATAAATAAAAAAAAAGTCGCGCGGAGGCTTACAACGCCATTTTTCAAGTGGATATGGCGATCAACGTTCGAAGCCGAACACTGTGTCCTTTTATACCCAAGACTTCTGGACTGGGAGTTTCTACTACGTCTTCTCCGTACAGCGCTGCACGGCGGCAAACCGTAATTTTCTGCTTGGTTAGCCTTCCTGGCTTTCTTGCTCATTTCGTATCTTTTTCACTATGTAGTACCCGCTGCAATCACCTGTCGCTCTTTTTGAAATGGAACGCCCACCCTACCGAAGGCGAAGCTTCAAAGGAAATCCAAACGGAATTTTCTAAAAGAAACCTTTCTTCTTAATGAAAAATTCGTCATGATCCGGTAATCAAACCCACGACCGACGCCATTCCAAGGCGGTCGCTCTGGCATCTGAGTTAATCCGCATCGTAGTGCGGATTACACCGTACCTTTTGGTGAACCTATTTTCCCACTTGTTGGCTTGCGTGTAACAGGCCTGCCGCCTGTTTAACCCTGCGCAGGGTCACTGCGGATATATCCTGGAGCCTTCTCCATAGGCGAAGGTCAATACATGATGAAATACTCTCGGAAAAACCACAAGACACTGCTACACCCAGCAGGTCTCCTTACTTTCGCAATCCCGAGCAGGCTCTCCTGCCGCACTGTATTTGATGTTCTCCTGTTGAGCCAAAAGTCGTGCATTCTCGACACCGCTGGAGTTCACTTGCGGACGGAGTTTATAAAGCGTTCTTACGCAGTTCTTTGGTACATGTTAACCATTTCGGCCCTGTCGTCTTCAAGTGACGACACCAAACAAAATTCCCCTAACACCCCAGAAACGAAACCAATACTGCTAATTCTAGGGCTTGTATTTCTTCAATGATCCCCACTGCGATGGGCATCATTATTGTGACATTTTCGCGGAGCTGGGAGCCACAACGAAGAAGAAACGTGACCGATGTCATGGGTGACGCCGAGGCGGGTAGGCTGAGGCGGGTAAGCGCCGTTTTCAGGGCGAAGACCCTGAGTTGTGTCAAGGACTTCCTCACTCCCAAATATGACGTTGGTTCAGATTTTGTGTAGTCTACTGAGTGGCAGAAATAAAGAAGCCATTTTTTTTCCTTTCACGACCACTGAGCCCTGATGACCTAATTTGACGCCATGCTTATAAATCCCTAAATACTTACACCACTGGCTCAATTTTTTTAGGCCTTCTGAGGTCCTAACTATTAGAAAAACACGTACAGAAAAGTTATCCGACAAAAATAAAAATTCCAGGGCTGAAAGGGTTAAATAACTCTAGGGGGTTAATCGAGAGTCCTTCAGTCTGACGTGTCCACCTCGGTGTTGCAGTGTTTACGGTACTTGGTCGCTGACCCGAAAGTCGCAGTTGCATTTCAATTGAGGCGGAATGCTACAGGCCTGTGCAATGTCAGTGCGCGTTAAAGAACACCAGGTGGCCGAAATTTCTGGAGCCCTCCAGTACGGCGTGCTTCATAATCATATTGTAGTTTTGGCGCGTAAAACTCCAGTTAATATTAATATTCAGTACGACGTGTCGCAGGTATTGTGCAACTTGAAGACGTAAAAAATAAATCGGTCAATCTTTTGTAAGTAGAATTCAACACGGCAGACGAAAAAGAGACGGAACTGCAGCGTTGCTATTTCGCCTTATATTCGAAAAATTAGTCTATAGGGCAGTCGCGCAGTTCTTATTTGCGGAGATTAGGAAACTAAATAAACTTGTTCGACGGCCTTGTACCTGCTTAACATTCCAAATCAGGGAACGATGTCAGCGTACATGTTCAAGAGACTCACCGCGAAGAGGAACGTGTTCACTTCTTCTATAATGTCCTGTTCTGAAAGGGTAGAGTCCTCCAGGTGATGTCTGAGAAGAACATCCAGAAATGCTTTGGAATATTTTGCGTTCTGGTCTTTCCTGCCACCGTTTTTCTCTTGCCTCAGTATCTCTTTCCGCTTCCTTATAACCTTAATGGCGAAAATGTGAACGGAAAAAAAATTAGTGAAACGGAAAAAATATGCACCGCTTCAAAAAAAAGATAAAAAAGGAACGAGTAAGACATGTGACAGTTTTCCAGAAGCTTCTCGAAGAATTCTGCCTCTGTGCAGCAAAGTCATATAAAAAGGAAGTCACCAGTGTGACTGATGCTTGTACATTTATAATGGACATGTACAGCACTCACAGATTGAAACTCGACATCATTTTTTTTAAAATACAACGACTGCTATGAGCTATTCCTCGTGATAACCGTGCCATGTCGCTGCAAGTTTGGCCGCTAAAGGTAATGCTGGCTCTGATGTAAGAGTACGAGTCAAAATTACGCCCGTATGACACGAACTGTCGACTCTGGGAAACGAAAGTACGAGAATAACTTATCCCCAAATTCTTGCGTTTCAGTCCGTGAGTACTGCACCATACGCCATAGAGAGGGACCTTCCGCTTTTGACCAGCTAGCTTCTTTCACAAGAATTAGCATTTTGTTTTCCATGTGCTGAGTTTCAGTGGCATTCGGCAGATGCTGCAGAACTGCACTACCGCGGCTGTAGTGCGAGCTTAAAGTGTCGTGTTGCGCTTGGCTTCTATTTCAACACGCGTTTCTCATTTATGCAAGATAACCGCTAGCAAAGCATGTAAGCGTCTCACTCACAGTACCGATAAAATAAAAGTAGTAAGCTCTTCTAATTTAGCGTATGGTGCTTGCCATGCGGACGACAGCGGCCACCATGCATTCCGAAGAAGAGCAACAGCAGAGGACTCTGGATGTTTTGCCTTTGTTGGTCGGTGTCTGCGCTATCTGCGATCTCGTTGTTGCGGCTAAGCGCCGTTTTTGCTATCGACCGTGCGGCCGGTTGCAGAGCCGTAGTCAGAATTCTTCTCAGATGATTTATGTTTCTGGATTAAAAACGAGAACTAGGCGCGGGAGTGTTCATCATTCACAGTGAAGCGGAAGCGCTATCGCATGTAACTTACACTCGGTGATTAAAAGTACAGAACGATGTTTCAAAGCACCGAAAAAAGCACCGTGCGCGGATTTTCACGCGCTTTCATGATGGGAAACTATTCGTTTTATTCGTTGGCCTAATACTGGCTCATTTCCTTATATGCATGTTGGACAACTTTTGGCTCATTCTGTAGTGAAAGACCACACGACACACTGGGAAATTTAGAACTATATCAGGAATCTTTGTTTTTTCTTTTTCATATGAGGAGTCTTTTTTTTTTCCTTTTTTATATGAGGAATCTTTTTTTTTTCTTTTCCAACAAAGCGAAACTGGGCGAAATTTTATGGTAACACGAATCACATCTAGGTTTCTTTCATACTAAAAACACTTCTAGTCAGAGTTTGGAGATTACCGATTGAAACACCCACTCAAAAGAAGATTACTTTCGAATAAAAACGAGTCATATCCTTGACCTGTTCGAATCGAAATTGTTCATATCCACTTTTAACCAATGGCCGTGCTCCAGGAACATCTCGTGATCAAAACAGCCATCATAGCCGCCTGCAGTCCGTTCCATAATCGGCAAGTTACCTTGCTATCATGCTTTTTTTTTTCCAAGGTGATACATATAAAATGTACGATCGGCGGAGATGAGGAGATTAATTGAAGTCCGTTCCAAAAAGAAGATTTCGCGCTGCGTAAGCCCAGCAAAACATATACGACTTACCAAGTGCACACTCGAGGGGGAAAAAAATGATGTGCTCTCGCAAATGAAAAATTAACAAAGTGTCATAGCGTAATAGAAGCATGTCCGAAGGCGCTGCGTGGTGTTTTCACTTCGTTATTATTATTATTTTTTTTGTACGCCGTGCCTTCTCAAGCGACAAAAGTCTGCAGGGTATCGATGACTGTTCTCATCCTACAAAGGGCGGCACCGAGGAAAGAACATTTGTGGGGTTAATTATGGTGCAAATCTTTGCGACATCGTTCATACTGGCGATGACAAACCACCTAAATGCTACTGTGTGGTCGCGAACAAATGAGAGAGACCAATGAATGTAATAACGATCCATTGCCTATCCCGCATGTCCGGACTTCTCACGAGCGTACCTCATTGACAAAATTGTTGAGATCCTTGGCAGCCCTCGTAAATTTTCTCTTCTGACCGGACAGGTTGTACGCCGTGTTCCACCACAACCATGGCTTGCTCAGCCTCTCCATGCCGCAGTTCAGGAGACTGCAAACCCCCGCAGCGAGACCGGAAAAGTTCATTCGCATATTAATTCATTCCATGCAAAACATTCTTGGCTGTACTTACGTATGCAGATTTTTAACGTAGCTATGTTGAGTGGTCCCCTGCGCTCCCAGGTGTATTCCCATTGATGATTCTAAGGGAGATGATGAAATGCACGGAATAGAGGAAGCAAAACGTTTCAAGGTATCACAAAAAAAAAGTGCGTCACGTTGTTCGCCCACAGCTTATTGATGCTTTAGTTCTCTTTGTGTGCTGCAAATTGTACTGCATCTGCAGTGATATAACCCTGTTCATTTGTTAGCGACAATTTATTTTTTTTTTATTTTGTGAACCCAGATTTAAACTAATTGTTGTTGGACATTCCTTTCCTGCTTTGGCCTATCAGGCCTGCAGTATTGTAAAACAAACAAACAAACAAACAAACAAACAAACAAACAAACAAACAAACAAACAAACAAACAAACAAACAAACAAACAAACAACCAACCAAACAAACAAACAAACAAACAAACAAATTAATTAATTAATTATTTAAATAAATAAATAAATAAATAAATAAATAAAATAAACGCTACACTGTTTCTTGACAGTCATATGTTTGTGCCATTTAGCATTTAGTTTGCTCCCTTGCGCACCATTCGACTATACGTATATCGTAACTGTCTCGCTATATGCTTAAAAAGCAAAAATCCTCTCTCGTGAAGTATGTCGTCATGAATTATGAAAATAATCATTGCAATTGCCTTCTGCTTGCAAAGTTGTCCCATTGATGTTCACATTGACGTTTCCGTTTAAAATAAATGAAATAACCTGATTACCAGGGTCACTTAGAGTTGCAAATGTTTTAACTAATGCATTTTGATACGGCAAACGCATCAACTCTGAGAGTATGTCCTCATCATAAACAAAATCACTTTATTTGAACTTCTGCGAGGCACAGTCTAGCGCGCACACACTCTGCACCAACTACTTCAAATAATAACAGTAATGATTGCTGCGGTTGTACGTGCCAAAACCACTGTATGTTTATGAGGCATGCCGTAGTGGGGGACTCCAGATTCATTTCGACTACCTGGGATTCTTTAACGTACAGTTATATCTAAGTACACGGGTGTTCTTGCATTTTACCCCCATCGAAATGCGGCCGCCGTGGTCCGGAGACGAAAACGCGACCTAGAGCTTAGCAGCAGCGTGACACCTCACCTGCTTAGATACCGGCGGCTACGAAATACTTCAAAGTGGAGTACAGCCTCCTCCACCCCTTAATGCGCAAGAGCGCAAGTGTTGTGGCGTCAAAGCGCAAGCGCATGTCACAGTGGCGTTAGTGCTTTACAGTCTTGAAGCTACAGTGGCGTCAGGATTTGCTGCATTCACAGTGCTATAAAAGCCGACTTTATTGTGCTTGCTGCTAGCTGTAACGTGGATGTCCTTTGTGTTAAGTGGGTACGATGGGTCGACCAAGTAAGTTAGTTCCTGAATACCAGTTAGTTAGTTGTGCAACTACGCACACTAAACGAGGAGAACACACTCGCATAAGAAAGTTTATTGTAATTAGTTAGAATGCTTCGCTCTTCGATAACTCTCATTAAAAAAGCTTCGGTTGTAATTGTCTACTGGTATTTTTACCACGTCTGCCTTCATTTTCTTATTGAACGGACAGAAGTGCTCGGTATTGAAATCAATACTCTAAGCTTTCACCTTTCAAACATTCGCCATTCGACTGAATCGCAAAACTTCATTGTCTGACAACTCCTAATAACTTGTAAGTGCTGCTTTTGAAACTTGCTCGTTATTGTAAGAGCTGAACTTTTTTTAATATTTATGTATGAAAAAAAAAAAAACATGGGAAGGTAGGCTACGTTAGAGCTGGCTATCCCATGAACGCGATAGTAGTATTGAAGTAACACGAAAAAAAAAAAAAAACTAGAAGGAATAAGAATAAGAAAAAATTTGCAGTCGCTTATCTCGGCTACGCCAGGATAGACGTAGCGTTAGCTAAGGTTCAGCTGATTATTCTTAGCTTTCCTGGTTGTCAAGCTTCTCCGCTTTTCTGCGTCGCATAGCAGCATTTGCGCTCTCTTTCTCCATGGCTATACCACACTGGCAAACGCCAGCCAGCCGGTCTGACAAATGGCTAGCCTCCCTGTCCTTCCGTTTTCCTTTTCCTCCTCCTCCTCCCCGCTATATGTAACCCCCACTGATACGTCTGCGTACGCGCGCAAAATGAGAGGCGCTATCAAGTGGCTCCGGCGCAGCGTCAGACGGCCACTGCGCAACGAAGGCGCACAGCTGGGCGCGCGCCGGCGCCAATGCGTCTGCCACGGCTATGACGTCGCTCCTCTGGAATGCGCAGAACGGCGAGGCGCGTGCAGCGGCGGCGGAGCGCGAAGCGGCGGCGGCTCCGGGGCGCCAGCTGTGCTCCGTATGACATCACTGCTCCTCACGCATGCGCAGCACGGCTCTCCAACTGCCACGCGAAACTGCTCCGCCTCGGCTAGTGTAGCTAACAGTACAAAAAGAAAAATAATCAGAAGCACCGTGTATACATATACGATATGTGGCGTATAAACAATGAGCAGAGTGTGAGGGCACTGGGGGGCTATTTCGTACGTGTTCTGTGACAGAACGGAACGACATGTCATGAGAGGGCGAGATGGAGCCGCACGGGATTGGTCGAGGCTCGTCTGACGGTCAGACTTGATAATAGCAACCGGAAACGGCAGCGCAATAATTTTCGCAAAGAACCGGCACAGAACGGTCGGAGGCACCGTTCCGTCCGATAGAACGGATACAAAACGGTCTTCGGGCGATTTGGATTGGGTCGAAACTTAAGTGCTCGGGCCGGAGAATTGAATTCGCCTGCTTTGTGTCTGACTTGCTCTAATCCCGCGCCGATAGTTTGCGAAAATCGCAACCAGCCGCCCAGCACCGAACAACTGGTCAAATTGTGACACCACCTTGCGTCCACTCTAGACGTTAACACAAATAATTTGTTAAAGCCATCGCGCTCTTCCATTTCAAGCTTTGAAAAACAATGCCTGCCACTATCGATGTTCAGCTATAATAATTCTATATTTCTTCATGCGTTGAAAACATTTCTGAATTCCCACAGCTCGCCTTTTGGCTGTTTGCTCCCTCTCGTCCTCCCGTGATGTTTCGTTCCGTTCTGTCACAGAACGCGTTCAAAATAGCCTCCCTGGTTGCTTTGCTACTGTACCAGCACTTAAGAAACATTTATGTACCTACATTTCTTCAATAAGCGTTTACGGAATACATTACTGCGGAGCAGGGTCAACTGCACCGTCACGTATTCGGTGTCAACAACTAATCTGCCATATCATTTGAAATTTGTTTGTTCCCCACAGCATAGTTCTTTTTAATCCTTTTACATTTTAAAATAGGATTCTCCGCCCAAATTATATGACACTTGCACACCCAAGTAAATCATCAGGTAATATGCTCAGATGCGATTACATTCACCGCCCTACTACTCACGTGTAGTTAAGTTTTGTGCGTCAGTGTGGGAACATGTGCGTTGTATTTCGCAACGTTCAGCATTATTTGTGCATAGAACAAGCTTGTGATTTAACTGCATCATATTTATTGTACGTGTTTCGTTTATGTACAAAATAAATTAATGCAATAAAATATGCATGAATGCGCGCATACATGGAACAGAATGCTTCCTTGAAGGGCTCTTCAAGGTTGTGTATTGCATGCCCTTTATGAGAGGCTAGCATAACAATTTATTTTTTGTGTCACCATTCTCCTTCTTTTAAAGATTGTGCGAGCAACGCTTTTCTTCCACCATTCCCTATGCACAGAAGCCTGCACTCCCTTGAAATGTTTGCACGAAGAACTCCAAATCCCATTTGCATTTCCTCATTTCCAAGAGCTCGCAACAAACGATAATAATAAGGAGATAGCGTCACATTGATACCTTTTTTTTTTCTTTTTGACTTCACAAACAACCGCCTTTATATTTTTATCCTAGGCCAAATCCACAGAGATTCTCTTTCTTAAGTGCTCTGTGTCATTAACCGAATTTCTTCGCTATTAATATGTCTAAATGACAGGAGTGGCTGAAAATCTTTCTTACGAACATTTCTAGGGTAAAAGGTTTTTGCAAATACCAACCTCCATCTTTCTTAGCTATAGACAACAGCAAGTAAACAGCAGCAAGTTCAGCAGGTACGCATGATATCGTATGTGCCAAAAAATGTTATAAGCCATGTCTTTCTTACAGAACTAAGTAAAAATCATCCGTAATGTAACATTGGGTTAGTTCACTCAGATCACATTACATTCCCAGCGTCCTTGGCTTTGCCACTGACAGTTCCTTCAGCGGCAACGAATGACCGCACCATATACAGCTGCGGGCAGACATACGTCAGTGGTTGAATCAGTATACAAACATTAAATGATCAATAGCCGGGCTTTCGGACATTGCTTTTGCTATTAAATATGCAATAGGCCCAGTACGCTGGCTCTACGCGCCTTTAAGTCTATCCGCCCTGGTAGCTTAGCGGCTACTCTGTTGCGTCGCTATACTCGAGGACGCGGTTTCGAAACCCGGCCACGGCGCAATATCGAACACGCCAAGCTTGTTCTGGCATGTCGGTGGGATTCTGCATTTCGATGAGAGCGAAATCTAAGTTCACCCGTAGACGTTGATTTAGTTGCACATTAAGGAACACCAGGCGGTCAAAAGTCATCCGGAGTCCTTTACTACGGCGTGCCTCATAATCGTATCGTGATTTTGGCACGTACGACACCAGAATCCATTTTTTTTTTCGAGTTTAGAACACCGTTCTTCTTGCATTAATTTCGCGATTCGCGGGCATTGTTTATAAGCCGGGACATTACCGCACAGCACGTCGAGGGTGCAGTGTGTCATCATAGGAAACAGGTCGACGAAGTCCAAGTGCGAAGAGTCTCTGATCTTCTGCACCAGTACTCGGGCCTGTTCGTTGAATATACCTACGCAGTTGTCGAGGACGCGGAAATGGAATGCCGGCGTGAGAAGCTTCCTTCGTGATCGCCATTTGTTTCCTGTGCTGGTAAAGAAACGCACGACAAAGCTTTGTGAAGGCCTTTTGTAATTATTTCTCGGATATATTTAAAGAATGCCCATTATTCACTAGTCATTTCCTTAATCGAAAGAAAGCGCATGCCGATAGAAAGAGGTTGCGGCTATAAGCTTATTGTTCAGGGAGGTAAAGCGGGCATCTGGAGCACACAAAAAAATGAAATAAAAAGAAACTACGTATTTACGCACGTCGCTAATATATAGAGTGCTGCAATTGGATGCTGCGCAGTGACATACCCCTGTGACCTACCGAGACGTGATGATTTATAATTACGTGCTAAGTATAATTAAAACGTCGCTTTTAGGACAAGATAATATTGCAGCTATAACCGTAGTTCTTCAAGCCAGATTTGCAAAACCTTTACATTAAAGAAGCATCTTTTTCTCTGGATGTTATTTTTGCAAGAGAACCAATATCAGCCCGCTTGTAAATGCACCATGCCGACGCCACATGGTGCCACCGATGATCGCAGAGAACAGAGCCACCAATAATATCAAGCGCTGTTGATGTTAGGAGGAGAATTGCAGGGCACATGCTTCGACTAGATTGCTTTACCGTGTTTTTTGAAAGCGCGTGGCTTGCGCCCGCCTTAGCCACGTTCTCATGTTATATGTTAAGCTACTCTTACGAAATATCGGATCTACAACTACGGCAAGCTTACTTGCATTAGGTTAGTCACATCTGTCAGAAAGAAATAAAGAAATAGTTGATTGCTGACATTTACATGTTTTATAATTAACGGACCCTATTACCACGATAGTGTCTGTATTTACAAATCTATTTTAGCTGGGTATGGTTTCTTCTTACGCATTAATGTTCCCTATAGTAATCTCTGAGTCCCATATATTTCAAACGACCCAAGTAACCTATTTTATTTTCGTTCTTTGAACCTCCTCTTGCTGTTGTTTAGCGGGGGCAGCTACTTTGTCAAAGTGTAGCAGTATTTCGGGGTTACACATTTCTTCTACAAGGAAAAAATAAGAGAACCTTGCATTGAATTGAACTCATCGCATAAAGATTTTCCTAAGAGGACTAGCGATGGGAAGTCCAGGGGTCTCTTGCACATGGTGCCACAGATGCGTAGAGGATCTTGTTCGCCAACAGGCACTTTAGGTGAATTTATACGAGCTTTTAGAAGTGTAGCAGATTTCTAGGTTCTTTTACGGCGTGATAGTGTGGCGCCATCTAGCACGAACTTGCCGAATGGCGGCTGTTGCCGCCGATATTTCCACGCGCACCTTTTAGTTCTTTGGGATTCTTTTTTTATTTTTGTTTTTGGTGTGGTTCGACATTTCACAGCCAACGGGTTCCAGACAAGACGCTTCACAAAACAGTGCAAGTGCTAAACGATAACTTGTTATAGGCTGCAAAATCGCTGCACTTACATTAAATATCTATGACTCCGTACACGGCAACTCGAGTGGCCGCTAAACACAAATACATGAAATATTACTTCAAATTAGCCCGCTTGCAGCGCGAGTTGCGGGATCAATATGCGTACAGCTTTAATTAACACTGACATATTGACATCATCGCATGCTGAGCCATTGAAGAGGAGCTGCACTCTACCTGTCATGCGGGACACATTGTACTAATGTAAACGCACTACACGGAAAAGCGGTAAGTGGATGTGCTTCAATATGCCGAATGGATTCAGCTCTAAGGCGCGAGAGACAAGGACAGCTGACGCAGCAATCCATTTTGTGAGGGAGGAGAGAGCGGAAGAGCAGGGAGGTCAAGTGAATGCGCGTCTTGTTCGCTACCCTACTCAAGAGAGAGAGAGGATTAAGGGATGAATAGAAAGAAAGGAAGAGCCAGATAAGAGAATTAGCAGTCTGAACACGTCTGACTGTCCCCGTCTCACTGAGACACCCTCCTTGCAGTCTGACAGTGACAAGGCGCAGCTTTCTATATGTGAGTGCCAAAGCCTTACCCCAATACTCTTAAGTCTCCGCGATGCTTGGAAGATGTGTGAGTTGCGTGCAACGTTAGATAAACTCTGTTGTTCTCCCGCACCGGAATGAACCCTGTGTTATTCTGTCTGTGCGGGGAACACAAAATGCGGAGTCACGGTAATGGATCTATGCCTTGATTGTCCACGCCCCCCTTTTCAGTCATGAAAGTGTCTTCTTTACTGAAGTCATGCAGTCGAAACAAGGTGACTGGTACACATGGCATATACATAATTATTCTGTGCATAGATTTTCATTCAAGAATTCAATGCATATTCTCGTCAAACAGCCGGAGTAACGCTAACGTGCACCCATGGCGTCGCGCTGCTAGGGCAGTCAGCAAGTGTAATAAACAAAGCAAAAATATATATACTTGATAACACAGAAGCAAAGCGATGCTAGTGCTTTTCTATCTGTCCGTACCACTGTACGCCAGAGCTTTCATGCTGTCTACATGTCGAAGCGCTCGAACTATACACCATGCACATTTGACCGAAATTGGTGTCTTGCATAATGCATTATCGTACTTAGCATTGATCCGTTTCACCCAGTTATGACTTGCGCAAGGGAGTGGCAGTTCGCTGGTAACTTTTCGCGCGCAATATGTGTGTTTTCATCCGTGTTTGAACCACGTGACCCGAGTTCACTATTTCGCACGATTTCCTCGAACTTCAAGCAAGACTGGAAATGTCGCTAGAAACTTTTCCATACATTTGTAGGCAACTTCGAACTCTCTGCAGATACGACACAATTGCCGTCTTTAGGTAATTGTTGCCTACGTTAGCCGTTGCACGCTTTCAACACATGTCTGATAGCGCTTCCTCACACAATTGAAAGGCTAGCAGAGCCGGACGCCGCCTGAAGGAGAGCCTGAAGCAGCCTGACTAATGCCTGGTGCTCAAATAAACGAAACCTGCCTGGATATTTCAGGCAGCATCGATGGCGTCGAGCCGCTGAGCTTGATGCCACGGGTTCGATTCCCGGCCATGGTGGCTGTATTTTGACGGGGACCAAATGAGAAAAAAAAATGCTCGCGTGCTTAGTTTTAGGTCCATGTTAAAGAAGACCAGGTAACGAAATATAATGCAGAGTCCCATACTATAGCGTGTCTCATAATCAAGTCGTGGCTGCGGCAGATAAAAAACCCAGAACTTAAGTTTCAAAAAGACAGGTAAGAAATCACCACGATCGGATTATGAGGCACACCGTAGTGAAGGGACTGCAGATTAACTTGACGCTCCTAAGGTTCTTTAACCTTTACTTAAAGCCAAGTTTACGGGTGTTTTTACATGTTGTTCCCACCTAGAAGCAACCACAGTGGCCGGGATCAAAACCGCGACATCGATCTCACTAGCGTGTCACCATAGCCACTATCCTGCACCGCGACGTTTCACTGAAAAAAAAAATCTAGATAGCGACAGGAGTGAACCTCTGCACAGTGCATTGCACAGCGATCTAGCGCTCCATCCCATGGTGCTTCCAGCGTGCTTCCACTTGTTGAAGTGCGGGCAAGGTAAATGTAAATGGTAGCGAAGCTTCCATAGAAGCCCATACGTTCAGAAAATGGCTGCTCATCAGCTGCTCATGGGGCTTGGCGCCATCTGTGTGAGGAGGGAACACTTCCGGCGGAACAAAAAATAAAGCGGATGTGACGCAATATCCGGTAAAAAAGTGACGTCATTTTGTTGGCACTAGCGCGAAATTTGACCTCAAAATATTTTTCCTAGGCCCCTGATCACTAAGGACTCGCGCTACAGCGAGCCGGCAAGCCCTTGGCGAATGCGCTTGAAGCCAACGCTAGCTAAACTAGTATCGACCCGTGAATAAACAGCCGTGTTTAAGTGTACCGTCGTGGAATTCGCCTTGGTTTTACCAGGAAACTTTATTCTCTGAGCTTTTATTCTGCGTTCGTGTGATCTTCCACAGCGTGAATAACGTAGGCAGCAGCGTACATCTCATATTTGCAGCGTTGCTTATTTGCTTCGCACATGCGCAGGGGACTTAAAGAGCGCATTGCATGCGTGCTTCAGTTCTAACGAGAAGAAATGACGCCTGGTCACGCCAAAATAATGATATTTCAGTTTTATTCAATGGTCACAATAAAGCAATTTAACACACCCTACACAATGAGCAACAAATGTCATAAGTACAAAAGGTGCGTACACTACGTGCACTATGTTTTGCCTTTTGTTCCGATAAATTAACCTTACGTGTAACGTATCAAGACATGCGAATTGTAGCGATCGTAGCGCGACAGATAACTTAGCGATCTGCTCACCGATAACCGGAAATATAGTAGGCACCGCATGTTCACGAAGGAAACCGGGCAGCAGGAATACTGATCCATGAAAATCCAGCAAGCACACTACTCCGAACCGTTGCCCCGGTGTCTTATCTAGAAGAGAGGGCTCGCCAGGCGTACGCGTGTTGCTATTGCATCCTTGGAACACCACATCGTTTCCGCTAGTACCGAGGAAAGCGTTCGGCGTGAAATGTTAGCCGCCTCGTGCCGCTGTCCGTTGAACACCGTAGCCAACACATTCACCAATGATGAAACGCACATCGCCACTTCGCGCACACAAAAATCAAATTCTCACCACAATAATTCACAGCACGCATGCAAGTGCGAAACACCAGCACACCTGAGGGGGTGTGTCGCCGCAGGACGAACTTTACGCGCGCCTTTCCGAACACTACAAGGACTGCGTCGCAGAGCAATGGCATATTCTTTAGAGGGCGCTAATAAGAAGATTTTTGATAATGCATATACATTTTCATGAATTCTTTGTACACTGGATCTAAATAAATGTTATTCTGAAATAAATCTCGGTCATAAAATATAAATATTATTTTGTTGTTGAATGAAATTAGGTTTTTTGTTATTAGTGTTTGTTCCCACCACACCTAGTCGCGCTTCAATCGCTACTCCCATAACTCCCCATGCTGATGTCGCTGACAATAGGATCTGAACCGCTTTTCGCCCGAAGCTTCGCGACCTATTTGGATAGACCTTGGTGCGGGCGTCAAGGTAAGCCAGATGCAGCCGGAGATTTTGCTGCAGCCGCCGTTTTCGATATTCAGCTCATGTTCTCAAGAATCTTACATACCAGCTTTCTTCTTCAAATCGTGTGCTAGTGTTCCTACAGGAATGGGCACTGGTTAATTGCTATAGGGTCATTGCACACCAAACGTCCCAGCCATTTTGGCGACCATATAAAATGTGATCGGAAAAAATCGTGCGGATTTCTTGCGTTGAAAGCAGTAAATTGCCAGAATATTTCGGATAGAAAAACATTTGTTGTCCCGTAGGAGCCTTCCGATTTTCGCATAATGTCGCCTGAGTGGATGTTTGTCAGAAAATTTATCCTGAGAGCATCGTTTCTTGTTTCAATACAATATTCGGTTTACATATTAAGCAAAAGCGTTTGCGTAATGTTTCGAATTTCAATAATATTACTGTAATCTTTCTGCCATATACGCCTCCACAACTTTTGCCAGAGTATTCTATGTTTGCATTTCCCCTCTGTAATACTGCGCTATGTATGAATATCCCAGTAATCAGTACTTACTCTACGCAAGGTATATTTTGCGTAAAAATTATTTTCAGACCACTGAACTTTGTAAATCTTACAAAAAAAACAAATTTGAGAAAATGTTCATTCTGGGCCACATTGAGACGCAATTTACACCACGTGGTGCTCCAATTAAAAATCAGCTTTATACGTCAATCGAAAGCAAGCAAACAGTTCTTATATGGCAACTTTTATCATTACAATTTTTGTATTAAGGAAGAAAATAATTTTTGCACTTCTCCATTGGCGGCAATGGGCAACTTCAGTGAGGAAGCTGCCGTATGAACAAATGGGAAGATAGCCGTCAATGGGAAACTTCAAGGATAATTTTCTTTCTTAAAACAAAAAAAAACGTAATTATAAAAGTTGCCATATATGAAGAACTGCTCATTTGCTTTCAATTGAGCTATAAAGCTGATTTTTAATTGGAGCACCACGTGATGTAAACTGCGTCTCAATGTGGCCCAAAATAGAGATTTTCTCACATTTGTGATTTTTTTCTTAAGATTTCCAAATTTGAGTAGTTTGAAAATATTTTTAACGCGAAATATACCTTCCGTAGAATAAGTATTGATTACTGGATGTTCATACATAGCGCAGTATTACAAAGAAAGAAAATACAAACAAATAACATTCTGGCAAAATTTCTGGAGGCGTATATGGCAGAAAAATTGCAGTAATATTACTTCAACTACCTTACGCAAACACTTTTGCTTAACACGTAAACCAAATTTGGTATTGAAACCAGAAACGACACTCCCAGAATTCATTTTTTAGGGGCGAAGCTCCTCTTAGTCTAACCTTGTCACGTCTCTGTTGTCCGGCGTAACCACCTTTGCAAACTGCCCACTACTTCGTCTTTTCAAACATCCCACTACGACCCATCACCGATCCTTTGCAAACTGCCCACTACTTCGTGTTTGCAAACATCCCACTACGACCCATCACCGATTCATCACTTCACCGACCATAAAGCCGTTATAATGATGGGGGAACGGAAGCCACTTCCAGCTACCACTTACGATTAATAAAATTTCTTGTATAAATATATACAGTGTTTGTCACGTCTTTGATGATGTACTGGGCTATCGCTTTGAATACTGCTGGGCGAAACCACTGAAGATTTCACGGTGTAACCATGATTGCTTCAGGAGCTTCGCCCAAGCTCTTTATCATTCACCCGTGGATATGCTGTGAGTTTTTTTTTTTTTTAACAAGCGTCACTCAGACGACATTATGCGAAATTCGGAACGCTCTCATGTGACCAAAAACTTTTTTCTGCCCGAAACATTCTATCAATTTACTGTTTTGAATGCAAGAAATTAGCCCGATTTTTTACGATCACATTTGAGATGGTCGACAAAATGGAGGGACGTTTGGCGTGGAATGACCCTCTAGCGAACATGTTATTAGCGAATACAGCCAGATGTATGAGCGCCAAACAACTCAGTCAAGCGTTTGACGAACACTTGTCTGGCGAGAGAACATACCCTATTCCCGGGTATTCCGTGTCTGCCCCAACCCTACGGAACGTGCACAACTGCAGATTGGAAACTCTGCTGATAGAAATTCGAGCAAAGGATGGACATCCCATACCGAGGATGGAATCGGTCAAGATTCTAGGTC
The DNA here is from genome assembly GCF_013339695.2 of Rhipicephalus sanguineus. Classification (NCBI taxonomy): domain Eukaryota; kingdom Metazoa; phylum Arthropoda; class Arachnida; order Ixodida; family Ixodidae; genus Rhipicephalus; species Rhipicephalus sanguineus. The sequence continues at coordinate 106,078,380 of NC_051176.1, read as the reverse complement.
TCCTCATTGATGCCAAGGGCTGTAACTCGAAGGCCCTCAACAGGCTCACTGTAATGCCCTAAGACTTGTAGCCCACGTCTATAATCGAAGAGGCGGTCTCAAAGGGAACAATCTGCTCAGAGTTTACCAGGCATTCTTCCTAGTCATGTTATTTACATCGCGCCCTGCCTTAATTGGGCAAAGGAGGGAAAGGTCAAACTCGACTCCCTTATCAGAACCAGCCTCAAGCGCGTACTCGGTCTTCCGTGGTCCACGAGCACCGAGAAGCTGCTGGAGCTAGGACTCCACAACACCATCGATGAGCTAATAGAAACACACACAGCGACTCAAAGTACGAGACTATCATCCACTAAGCCAGGGATCAAGATTTTAGAAGAAGCGTGTATCCAACCCAGACATGAAAAGCGACCAAAGTTAGCTTGACCCGGGAAACCAGAACTCGCATAATGATTGACCCCGTCCCGCGAAACATCCACCCAGTGCATAACGAAGGTAGAAGATTCACGATAGCCAAGTCCATCCTTCAAAAGATCAATCCGTGCAAACTAGGGCCCTCTTTGTCGATGCTGCCATTTATGACAGTGGGGATAAGTTCGCTTTCTCGGTTGTTGACGCGGGAGGCAACCTGGTTAATGTAGCCTCTGTTTATACTAAGTTTGTCTATGTGGCAGAGGAAGCGGTGATCGCTCTGGTTTTTGACAGCAAAAAGCTCCCCCTGTCGTCTTCTCGGACTCAAGCATGGCAGTTAGATCCTGCTCGACCACCCTCGTGTCTGAAGAGGCGAACAGTATTGTGAACAAAGCACTTAAAAGAACTCGGGAGAGCAGCGAAGGAGGCTACCACATCTCGTGGTTCCCAGCTCAACCAGACGGCTCATTTAAGCCGCTCGGACGTAATCCTAATCAGCAAGCTCACCGGATAGCGCATGAGTTCACGTACCGCGCTGTTGCGGATAACCAGGCTCGGAACGAGGTCAACATCTACAAAGATCCATTGTGTACTTTCCACGAAATTGCTTCGCACTACCGCCTGGGCAGGAGGAAGTGAACCAGGAGGAAAAGAAAAAGAAAGAGCGAAGCGCGTAGCGATTCCTTACAGAGCGGGAACAAGCGAGGCTCTCGCAAGACTTTTCAAAGGCTATGGCGTCCAAATAGCACACATGTCTACCCGAAAACTTGGTCAACAGCTACTTCGTGCGAAAGACCCTTTGAAGCGCACGCACTTTCCGGGAATCAACACCAAGATATCGTGCGGGGGATGGGATATGTCGTACATTGGCGAGATCGGGAATTTCAAATGACGTTTGAAACAACATCAAAATGACGTCGCCAAGGGCCAAACAACTCCGAACGCCTTGGCGGAACATCACATCCAAACTGGTGGTAACACTGGCTGGGACGCGGCAGCTATCATCAGAACGAAAAAAAAAAAAAACATTTACCTGCCCGTCTGATTTTTAATCATTTTACATTAAATAGACTAACCGTAGGATAAACAGGACAAACGGCAACCTGTCAGAGATATACACCCGCGCGCTGCACCACCTGACCCATAAATAGCCGCATGCCCATGCCGACTTCTTCATTGTGATCAAGGAACCCGTGCGGAGCCCGAAACGTCAGTGCTTATTCACGTTTACTTTGGCTAGTGTATGTTTTTTCTAACAAACAACTCATGTGACAAAAAGGCTAAATTCAGCAGCAGTTATTTTTAGTAACTATAGCATGCAGGTCGCTAACGATAACTTTCCTCTCCACTCTTTCTCGCTCTCTTCGTTTTCTGTAAGGCGTCCTGTATGCCTCGAAAGATTATAGCCCACAGACTCAGCGGACCGTTACTCTTCATAGGAGGCTCAAAGAATATTCACGCACTGCTGGTTTAAGCACATGCCGCTGCTGCTTGCTTTGTAAGCGAAGCGCAGTTTTAAACGCAACGTTAACGAATGCACAAGGATGACGAGACATTACTACAGCCACAATGTGGCGCAGCTTATACTATATAAGCACGCACACTTCAGTTTATTTTACTTTTACTTGAAAAAGCAACGGGTATACCAACTTTGAGTATGTCTGCCCTGCACAATTTCGCTAATGTACGATATAGTCCGCCGATGGCATGATCGAAACTATATGGTTCGTGAAACCACAACTTAAGGTGTTGTCACCTGGTCAGCAATCCTTCGCCGAGTACGGGGCCCAGAAACTGGTACTGTCCAGTCTTGGAGATGTTCACCGTGCTCGTCAGCAGAGGCTTAAAGAAAAACAGACAAAAACAAAACAAAAAGAAGCAAGCGAGTAAATCAATGATTATTCTGACGTGCCCTGCTACATTTGTTTATTCGCCCAAAAGAAAGCTCACGCTCGACACTCGAGAACTTCTCTTCCAGCTCAGCGTATTTCGTTCGAAAATAATATAGGTTATATAGACGTTGAATTTATGGGGATTACTATGACCTTTGTGAAGAAAAATTAAAAGCCTTGCACCTGGTGGGTATGTGATAGTCCCTTGTGGCTGTTTCTGTTAATGCAGGCCCTTGGGATGAACACATTTATTCCGAAGTGACAGATTGTCCGTTGTAGAAGGCGTCCTTGCTCTTTAAAGGGACAATATAGCATGTTGAGGCAGTGCGTTTAACAATCGCGCAATTTTGGCTGATGTAGTTAAGCTTACTTGATATTATTATTTTAACTAATAATCTCAAAATAAGATTCTAGGTGTCACACTTGTTTGACTAAGGTTTGTGTGGCGTGGTGGCCGTCCAGCCTTATATGGTCTCATAAGAACAGCAAGCTGCAAGCTTACCCTTGCCTAAGGGACCATGCTTTCACGTCCCTCGGTCCGTTTGTCAATATCTTACAGAATATATTCGCGAATATATATAACAGCAGAGACTTCTTGAAACTCTCGTGTCTGCGCTTTGCTATATGTCATGCATCCGTGCGATGTTCTGCGCACGGATGCATACACAATCGGAATATGCAAATCATTTCTGCGGAATCCCGCAAGATGGCGGAAGGGTTAAGAAAGGGAAATGACAAACACCCGTTTGTAGCACGAAGCCACAAGGAAATCCATACGGATTTCTCAGAAATAGAGCTTCATAGTTGCCGAAAAATTCGTCCTGGTCCGGGGATCGAACCCCGGACCAACGCCTTTCCGGGGCGCTCGCTCTACCAATTGAGCTAACCAGGAAGCTTAACACAATCGGAATGTCTTATCATCGAGTCGTGACTTGTGCATCCGAGCAACATGCGAAGCTGTTTATTTTTTACTTGCCAAATGACGGTCACTTCAGAAGTGCCCCGAGCCCTACTATTCATCTTGCGTTTGTCGTCCGACAACATGACAACTATGTATGACATGTAGACTGGTATACTAGGTCAAGGAAGCGCACTTCTGGCTTGTGTAATCAAACATTACATCAGGACATGTCACATGTGCCTCTAATGTAGCCCGTTACAACTGGCTCTAAAGCACACAGACCGATTAACTAGTTGAAACATACAGATTGTCTTTGTTTTAAATATTCAATTTCGATGCAAGAATTGCGGGTAAAGGTTACTGAAAATATATTGGACACGCGAAAAAAAAGTTGCTGCTTGTAAAAAAGTTTCCAAGAGGTGGCCAGCGCTGCTTACCACCATGCCGAAAGGGTCTCAGCACAGTGCATATTTCACATGTGGCCATTTGTAATGCATCGGCATACTTTGCGCTTCCCACTTCGAAAATTATTTTCGTGGTATTAAAAAAAACACCTTTTTTTCTCGTCCGAAGGCACTGTGGCACACTGCACGTTTGGCACAGCCGTATTGTTATTTATGATTGTGCTTTTGGTGTTGCATTACCCGCATATTCACTTCGCTTCAAGGACCTTGTTGGCTGATGTAACACAGGTGCTTTTTTTTGTGCTGCGCTTACAGATTCGTATCAAACACAGTCTTCCGACACCACTCAGGCATCCACAAAAAGCCTAAAAATGCCTAATGGGGTAATACTACGGATTAAAAGAATTATAGGTAGCATCCCGCAGTTTGAAGAAAATATTAGCGGCAGAGACACGCCATGCCATATACTCCATATTAGAACCGCTTGGACTGTGACTGTAGACTGTTAGTTTGTTTCGGTGTGGCATGCTTCACTGACACTTTGAGTGACATGTGGAATCGCGGATTCGTCGCCGGACAAGCGACTGCAGATATCCTCTTCCGTGCCATATATCTGCTATCGCTTGAGCTGTAGTCTCCAGCATAGCTGTCAGTGTTGGTTGAAATATCATCATATCGAAATAAAAAATACGTGTTGAACATAGAATGCAATGTCGAATTTCGCTCGTACAACCTGGGACTCCACCTCTAACCCCTTTCATGCACGGTGGTTTGTGTAGCTGACCACCGTGAATAAAATCACCAGGCCTGCGGCCAACACGCAGCAAAGCTGGAAGAGTGGCGTTTCTAGAGCCCGTTGTAGACTCTCTTGGGGCAACTGATACAAGTACACAAGCAAGGTGCCCACTACGCCATAAATTATAGTAACCTTTATGAAGTAGGGAAGCGCGCACTATGCCATTATTCGTCATTCTGCGGAGAAGCGTGGTACCCGCTACACATGTGTAAGGCATTATGTGTACTTTGTGCTGTGGCTGATGACGATGAAAAATTATGGCTGAGCCCTTTGTAATGAGTTGGAAGCATTCAACAACCCACTCGTTGCGCAATTCACATTGTGTGACGCCTTGCTGTTATTTTACTCTTCTACAACGCTATATTGCATATGTTAACACGATTCCTTGCCCGATATGACGCCTGTATAGGTTATTTTTGCGAAGGAGTTTCAAGCACCAGCATGGCTCTGTTCCTTGGTGCACGCATTGCATAATATGCAGAAAGGAGGAGACAATTAGGCACGCATTCCTGGACTGTTGGGATGCTGTCTTTCTCTGGGATGTGCTCCAGCGCACAACCAAAAAAGATTTTCCGCTTGATGCACATGGGATCCGCTATTTTCCAATACAAAGTGACGACGGTACTCCATTCGATCCAATAATGCTCATGGCTCTTCATACCATCTGGAAATCCAGGATGGCAGTCAGGCACGTTGATGTAGATGCACGAGCGACTACCCAGTACTTTAAAGAAATCATAAGGGATCTTGTGGAGGAACAAAAGTTGCTGGAATTTACCCCAGAGTGGTCGCCACGAGATTATCGACGATGAAAACATTTTAACACACGTGAGGCCGCACAATTTTAGCGGTCGTTTTTAACGATGTTTTTTTTTGTTGTTGTGTTGTGTAATTCTCTGTGAATATGCATATTGTTTATGTGGGCCAAGCACCGGCAATAAAAAAAAACACAGCATGACTCTGTGGTACAATACTCGACAGTCACGCAGAGGCCCCGCCCTTACAAAAATATGTTTAGATAGTCCATATAAAGTTTGTAGACATCTGTCTATAAAATCAATTGACGTTCTATAGCTGAATTCTTTAGACTGGTCTATAGACAGTCTATGGAATAGTGGCCACACTCGTTTTTATAGACCAGTCTACAAGAAAGTCTAAGTCTATAGATTGGCTATAGAAGGTCTGTAGATTAATAAAAATTCATGCGTTTAAACCGATGTCTGCAGAATGTCTATAAACAAAAGTCTATAGGCTCATATAAATCTACTTTGGTTTACTTTTGTCTATAAAATATCCACAGACAAATGTCTGTAGATTATCCATAGGCTATTCCTATGACCCAGTATATAGAGTGTCTACGGACTTATTACCTCACAAATATACTGTGGTCTACAGATTGCCTAGAGGCAGTTCCTGTAGATTAGTGATGTATAAATTTGTCCCAATAAATTCTGGAAAAGAAAACGAGGCAAAGCACACAGAAAAGAATGACAAGCACAAGCGCTGACTTACAACAGAGCTTTAATCAGAAAAAGATACAAAAATATAAAAACTTGCGACAAAGCATGCGCGAAAAACTAATGCAGACCCATATATGCATACAATGTAACGAAGCTACTTCTCTGTTAATAGAACTTTTACTAGACAGACAATTTATGGTTCATCAAACAATGAAAATATGGAGTGGCAGGACCAATATTTGCCCCAGTTTTTCTCACACAGATACAGCAACAAGGAGAGCATGCACTCGCTTAACAAGTTTAATTGAACTGAAGCTCACATCCACCAACGATAATTTACATATACGTGGTGTGCTACTTCGAATGAATTAAGTTTGTAGTTGTATGTGTGTACTTACTGTTACTACCAGTTCAAAACGTGTTTCAGACAAATGAATTGCCTTACAGTGAGCCTCGTGTACAAACCTAATGAACGAGCGAATGGGAATTTTTTCGAGGGCCTCGTTTCTTTGTTAGACACAACCAAATTAATCGAACAGACAATTAAGCCAGGGAAAGCATAGCGGACATTAATTGTCGTCTTTAAAGAGGCACTGAAGAGCAAAACGATTTTTCTCATATTAGTAAATTACTCTTTCACGATACCAAAACCACCACGCTTGCTGCGAGAAGATGCTTAGTAAGCATGAAAATACGCAAAAACAAAATGTGGGTGGCGACGCCACCTTGAAGTTTCCACACCATTCGCCGTGACGTTACATGTTTTGACGGCGCCTACTAGGGACTACGTAGTTCTTAATCGGTAAAAATGAAGTACATTGTCCTCTGAGGGGGCCAGAGACTTGACATACCAAGTTTGGGGTAATTTTATTGAGCAAATGGCGCCAAAATAAGATAAATACACTTTGAAATCAGTGACGTCACGCGGGAAGATTTCGGCGCGAAATTTAAAAATGAAACTTTGACGTTGGTTTTCTCCTCTATTAATAAACCTATGGTGGCGAAATTAACGACATTAGAGTTCTCAGAGCCCAATTTAGCGATCTAAACCGATTCATTGTTTCTCTTTAGTGTCCCTTTAATTGTAGTGTAGCAATAATCGCGTACATTGAAATTGATTACAGTGGACGAAAACTCACCCTTTCCGTCGGTGGGATCTGAATCCACAACCTTCTAGTTACACGTCTGGCGCTTCCCCGTTTACTTCGTTGGGTACTTGCGTATTTGTTATCCCTAGGAGTCTCAGCCAGCACCGCACGTAGCCCAGGTGGCGAGTTTGGAACATTCATTTTTGACAGAGGGCATCACGTGGCACTTGATCTTAGCATCACGTAATAATAATAATATCTGGGGTTTAACGTCCCAAAACCACGATATGATTATGAGAGACGCCGTACTGGAGGGCTCCGGAAATTTGGACCACCTGGGATTCTTCAACGTGCACCTAAATCTAAGTACACGGGCCTCAAACATTTTCGCCTCCATCGAAAATGCAGCCGCCGCGGCCGAGATTCGATCCCGCGACCTTCGGATCAGCAGTCGAGCGCCATAACCACTAGACCACTGCGGCGGGGTCTTAATTAGCACCACATACAGCTGACCAATAAACCCTCGCATGCTAACTTGATGCTTTAAGTCTACCGGGGCGACGCCCTCGCTGAATCTACGAAAGAATGGGATCTTTTCGATCGTTTTGGTTGTGTATAAAAAAGAAACGAGGCTCTCCAAAAATCCCCTCATGGAAAAAGCCGCCTCATGGAAAGATCGCGTGCCACGTGACAAACTCTGGCAAAGAAGAGTGTTCCACACTCACCGCCTTGAGTACGAGTGGCACTGGCTAACACTCCAAGGGACTACACATACATAAATGCCCAGCAGCAAAGAGTACGGCGAAGCGCTTTCCGTCGTAGCTCAATCGGCTGAGCATCGGGCGTTTAGATACCATCAACGCAAAGGGAGATTTTCCGTTCACTTTATTTCATTTCAATTTAGGCCATTATTACTACACTACAGTTAAAGCCAACAATTAAAGTCCGCTGTGCTTTCCCTTGGCTAATCGATTGATTTGGTTGTGTCTGTACACACCCAAGAGCTACGATCTGCGACAGACAGACTAAAATATTTAATATAGAACAATTACGTACATTCTTTGCAAAAACGAGCGCGGCACCGTAGACGGCGACGCAGCTACAAACACATAGCCTCTGAGCAGCATGGCGTATGCATGACCGCGCCGTGTGTGTACATGTGCCTCTCTATCTGCACACCCGTCTACTTTTATAAAGTTGTTTTGCACGTTAGTTAACTATAACCATGCTTATAACAATAATTGATGGGGTTTAACATCCAAAAACCAGGATTATGAGCGACGCCGTAGTGGAGGGCTCCAGAAATTTTGACCACCCGGGGTCCTTTATACGGGCACCTAAATTTAAGAACACGGGCCTCAAGCACTTCGCGAGCCCTCAAGCAAAGCGACCGCCGCGGCCGGGATTCGATCTCCGCGACCTGTGGGTGAGCAGTCGAGCACCTTAACAACTATATATATTTAGACCACCGTGGCGGGTACCTATGCTTATTGAACGATAACGTCTGTTGCATTTCCACAACAGAAAGGGTACGGGGCGACCAGTAATGTTTAAAAGCAGACTCAATTTTATAGTGACAAGGAATGTGCACGTCATTTCATGCAAGGATGCCGCATTGCATACAGTCAAGGAAGAAGGGCGAAACAACACAAGGCCTGCCATCGCGCAATGCAACGCGTATTCTTCAGGCTGTTTTTAGCTCTAATCGACGCACACGGCAACGCCTCCGCGGAAGCGTATAACGAACACCACAGAAGGCAGAGACACTAGTACAAGGCATACTTTCTTATCAAACACTTCCTCTTGCACACCATCTCTATTATGGCAGCTTGCCGCTCGGGCAATCTTACCTACACAAAGTCGTCATGCACAGTCACGCAATTTGGCAACGTTCTTGAACTCACCGAAGAGCGATATTCGCTGTGGCGACAGTCTCGTCAAAAGGCGCGCGCTTGTGATCTTGTTCAAAACATCGCGCTCGTTGGGGCTACGACAACACATGGCCGTCAACGATTCCATGTCAAACAACGATGCGTCCGTCCCGACACGCCGTGTAAGTACGTGTCCATTCCACGACTTCCAGCGACGATACCGGCACGTAATATTATTCAACGCGGTAAAAATACACGCGCGCAACGAACTTATTTCGGCATTACACACAGCGCTGCGAGAACTTATTTTACAACGACCCTCAACTGGCTCAACTGGCTCAACTGCCTGAACGGCTTAAACGTCAGTGCGCCTGCGCGCCCCCTGGTTTGAACTGATTGGCTCTCGGTCAGCGAGCGATTTGAAACTGAGTTGCAGCTGCGCGCCCTCTTGCGTTCGTTTGCCGCACCGGTTCTCGCTTTTCTCCCCTTCCTTATCCTGTTCGCTCGCGCGCCTTCACGATTCAAGGCGAAACCCCGTATGCGCAAAAATTCACGCGACAGCGACGAGCGATGCTATGAGCGACGAAACGAGCCGTTCGCGCGACGTGTTGCGTGGTCGATTTCGCGCGATCGCTCGGTTTTTCAGATTTGGAATCCGTCGCATGTCCGTCGCTCGTCGCCCGGAAGTGCTGTGCTCAAGCAGCCAATAGCAAAACACCGGAATAAGATGCATCAGTGACGTATTGCTGATTGCCGCCACTTTCTTATCGACGCACATCAACAACAACGTTCATCAACATGACCAACGGCGACGAGCGCATGTTGACGTTGTTGAACGCGAACCCTGGGACCTGCGCCGTCTGTGACGCGGCTTGGCAGCACGTAGCAGCAGTGATGGGATCGAAAAAAATGCTGCAAGACAATGATAAACATTTTATGTACCATTATGCAACAAAACATCGTATTTTACATTGCATACCGCTGAGAACGGGCCACTTTTGGTACGAGTAAACGCCCTCATGTCAGCAACAGTGGCGATCGCTCGCCGAGGGCGTCGCGTGAATGGGGTTTGCTCATCCAAGCGACCGCTTGCGCGAAGACGATCTACGTCGCGTCGCTCGTCGCTGTCGCGTGCATTTTCGCGTATATGGGGTTTGGCCTTCACGGCAGTGCCTGAACGAAAAAGCAACTTCTTAGTGGGGAGGCCGCTTCTGAGCGATTCTTCAATTGTATTTCCAGTGCTTGCTGTTTAAACATACCGTTCGTGGACCATTCGTGTACAGGATATGTAACGAACGGTCCGTTTTGACTACTATCTGTAACAGCTGTTGCCCTCACGGCCGTGTCTGTGTGTATGATCACAAGCATGTGGAAAACTTGAGCCTTTGACAGCAAGTGTATTTGAAATCGCTTACTGAAACACGATTTAATATTACATTGCACGTCGTCGTAATGAAAACAGAAAAATGCATATTTGTTGAAGAACATCTTAATTAACATATTACCTTCTGAAAATGTCGTGAAAATGAACAAATATAATGAGCTAGCGAAAGGGCCACAGCTAATTCGCAAAATATTTTTAACAAAATTGGTTTCTGGGCACAGTGCTTCGTATATGAAAAGAATGGCGAAATACTATATATTGAATAGTAACAAAAATGAAAGCACTGCAGTGGGCCCTGCTATTTTGTCTTAAAAAAGAGCTGTTGTACTCTGTTCACTGTTTGCCCATCGTCCCGCTTCAAAGCTGCGATTTCCAGTGTTCGACGAAATACATTGCCCTTTGCATTGTAGCAACGAAGGCGGAAAGAACCACACAGTCCTTGCAGTACATCCAGTCGGTGAGCCATAGAGTGCGACATACTTACTGGAAACATCTTTAGTTCTAATGTGGGCATGCGAGTTACGAGGGGAAATATTCATGTGCCATGTGCGCCAGAATGTGTTAATGAGATATACAAAAACGCATTCCTGCTCAATTTCACATTGTGGTTCAATTATTTAATGAGCCCCCTTAGTTCTTTTTTAACATACCTTACAGCTAGGGCCCAATGGGGCAATAAGGAGTGCATGCTTAGATGTTATATAAACAAAAAGGTAGCAAAATTGCATAAAGTACACACGTCTGATAAAATTTCAATGAAAAACCTTATTTTCAGCCAGAAATTAAATAACTCCACTTTAGCTTCTGTCTTTAGACAGTCTATAGACTGGGATTTGACAATAGGAAATAACACCAATTTATCAACCTTTGTATATAGACAATCTATACACTGGGATTAGACAAAACACAAACTTCATCAACTTAACTTTTGTCTATAGATTGTATATAGACCAACAATAGAAAAAAAAGAACCATACGCTTTTTAAAAACTTTTGTTTATAGACAATCTATAGAACGCAATTAGACAAAAGATGACACGCATTTATAAACTTTTGTCTATAGATTGTCAAAAGATTTTCTTTAGGCAAAATACTAAATCTACATAAAGGCGAACTCGACTACAAGAAGTCTACAGACACTCTATAGACTGTCTAAATCCATTTTTGTAAGGGCGGGTTCCTATCCTGTCCGAGAATTTTTTTTCCTGGTTTCATTTTTTTTTCTTTTTTTTCGCGTGATAGCAGTTCCGGACACCGGTGGCGGCGGCGGGCAACTATCGGCTCTTGTGATCTCATAACAGTTTTCGCTGAAAAAACTGGTCGTGCCATATCAAGCTGGTTCACAACGTATTTCACAGTGAAAGCTGTTATGTGATTACGCCAAAAGTGCCGTAGTCGTTCGCATAAACATAAAAATCGCATGAAAGAACAGACTTCGTCAGATTATTGTCAGTGGTATGCATTTGATTTAATCATACGGCATTTTGTCAACCCTTTCGTGAATGCTTTGCCTTACAAAGATTCCGACATCTACGTTCGACCTGCCTCATACAGAGTGGCGTTACGGAATATATGAAAAAATCGTTGAATAAGGCATGTCGTTGAAGCCAATGTTTCGACAAGTGGACCTGTCTTTGTCAGGGTGGCTCCAGTGACGTTCCTACTGTTCAAGGATTTTCCATCACTTGACACCTCCATTTCGCCCTGAACATCTGTCATGTTCGGATTACGTAATATAGAGATACGTCAAGCAAGGCACATTCTGCTGAATTTTTGCTGAACTACTCGAGTTATCCTCTCGTAATACCACTCGCCTTGCTTCCGATATCGCGGCTAAACGCTGAAGGTGCATCAGAATTCACTCGGAGCTGCGGCATGAAGACCTCAGAATAACGGCCGCAGGCGCTTTATGGCAGTGCTCGTATTACAACCTAATCAACGGAATCCTGCAAAGTGAGAGGCCTGTTTGTCCCAATCACTTCGTACACAATCCCAGTGATTGAATTCGCTGAATTACTAAACCTCTTGCTGTGTATAGGTTACCTACTGCGGGATTGGTTTCACTAATTAGGGTAGACGCCAGCCGAAGCGATGCGATTTACGTTTAGTGACAAGGAAAATAACATAGCAAAGAAAACACGATAAGACATGCGGTAGCTGCCGCCGGACATTTCCGTGGTTTGTTGAGTGACCGTATAGAAATAACTGGGTAGTTAATATGGTCCCGTATTGGGATGCAAACGTGCCCTTTCCTCACACAATGATGATTCCGAACAGGGTCCGCATGAAGCGAGCGATTTATCTCACGCGTCTCCCGACATAAAAAAAAAGGTAAGAAAAAACAACATCGATATTTGAGATGGACGTAATGAGCTGACGTACTGTCTCGTTGTTTCTCCCAAATTTCTTTTCGAGTGAGACTTAATATATTAATAATTGTTAGGGTTTTACGTCCCAAAACCACGATATAGTTATGAGGGACTCCGTATGGTGGAGGGATCCGGCAGTTTCGACCTCTCCCCCCCCCCCCCCCTGGGGTTTTTCAACGTGCACATAAAATCTACACGGGCCTCAAGTATTTTCGCCTGCATCGAAAAAGCGGCCGCCCCGCCGGGGATTCCATCCTGCGACCTTCGGGTCAGCAGTCGAGCGCTATAAACACTAGACCACCGTGGCGGTTGGCAATACATTTCAAAGTACACTTGTTTCAACAGTTAGCACCGTGACAATTAAAAACGGTACTCATCCTTTATTGGTTGTTTTTACCTAAACCTACACCGTGCTCTGTCATCTGGATTTCTTGCCCAGTGCACTGCAATTAGTCCTTCCGTGAGCACGTACACATTTTAAAAATTTTGTTTTCAGGACGCCGTGGGAGTCACAAGATATGTTGTCGGGATATATCATGGTTTCTGAAGTGCGTATGGTTTTATGAAGCTCACAACAGCTAGGGCATCTCCCTCAACCACTTCGTGTCTTCTTTTTTTTTTTCAAGCCGCGAAAAGTTTATGGGAACCTCAGTTACGTTATCCAAGAAAACGGATCCATCTAACCTCATGTTTTTTTTTAATGGGACACTAAGGGCAAACAATAGGTCAATCTACAAAAACAAATAACGTATATATATATAATATATATATATATATATATATATATATATATATATATATATATATATATATATATATATATATATAGTGACGTTCGCGCTGGGCTCACGACAAAAATGTTGAAAAATACGAACATTTACGTCCATTTTTTGAAAAGAAGCGCTCTAATATTGTGAAAATATCAACAGTAGAGCGCTCATATCTCTCTCTCTCTATCCCTCTCTCTTCCCCCCCCCCCTCTCTCTCTCTCTCTCTCTCTCTATATATATATATATATATATATATATATATATATATATATATAGAGAGAGAGAGAGAGAGAGAGCGAGAGAGACAGAGAGAGATATGAAAGCTATTGCGTTTATTTTCACAATATTAGAGCGCTTCTTTTCAAAAAATGGACGTAAATGTTGGTGTTTTGAAACATTTTTGCCAGCATGTATTCATATACATTTTGAAGGCGAAAGCCTTAGATGCCTCATGAAACACGAAAACTGACCGTCGTCGACGGCGTTGCCCTGCAGAAGTCATCATGGCGTAACAGGTCACCAAAATTTGTGACGTAACACGATGACATCACCACGCAACACAGTCGTTTGGTCAAATGCGGGGCGATCTCGGAGGCAGTGCTGCGAAACCACGGCAAGTGCAGAGAGCTGCGATGCCTCCAATCCTGGCGGCAGTGCTAAACCACACTAGGTGCAGAAAGCTTTAGGAGGAGGGGGATGGATCAACACAATCGGCTGAAAAGAAGAGGCAAAGTAATAATAAGAAGAAAATGGCTTTCGCCTTCGAGTCGTTTTAGGCGAATGCGTAAGTGACTTTCTTTACTAGGGTCGCGCTCGACACCGTGAATGTTCGCGAAACTCGCCATGTTTACTCGCTGACACCTTAAAAATCATCATGTCTAATTTACTAATACATGCCTTTAGTGCCTCTCTGAAGATTTACAACTGTTTAACATGCAAGTGCATCGTGCATGGCCGATATGTGGTATACTTAGTTCATGCGCCGTGGGGCGATAAAAAGGTACCCTTCGCTATTGGCCTGTCGATGAGGTCATGGACCTGCGCTGTCAAAACCAAATGCACGTTTTTGGACCCCGTCCGCATTGGGGAAGAAGTGAGTCGTGGTTTTCGCCCATACAATGCCGGGCGCGGGCAGTCACCGTTGGCGCATCACACGCGATCAATATTCCCCTCGGTCGCTGCATCAGTGAGCGCCAATGGACAGGGCTGACTAACATTTCCCGCGAAATCTACAACCTATTTCCTTCTTAAACCGCACGTGTCCCCTATATAGAAAGATGCCTACTATAGCAATGGTGGGGATCAGTAGTAGCAGGAATGGTATATTTAGCTACATCATGAACGGACACCCTATAGAATCGAGCTTAGGAACTCGAGATGTAGACGCCAATTAGCCAAAGGTGCCGCTGTTGGCTCGTGCGTCATCGTTAGCATGCGTTCCGAGGAGCTTTGGTAAAACATATCGGTTTACGCGAAATACGTGTTGTCTCTTTAAAAATAAACAGAGAAAGCTAATATAACATAATTTCTATTACAACATAATTACGCACCAAACGCACGATATCATTATGTATTGGAGGGCTCCGGAAATTGATACCACCTGGGGTTCTTTAATACAGAGAAAAATTGTCGACGACAGGACACAGGTGTGAGCTAACTGTCAGTTTACCAAGGCACACAGAAGTTGGCGGGAAGAATGTGTATGGTTGATTATGATAATGATATTGATTAGTTAAAGGAATCCTACAAGATATCGCAAAATAACGTATTCTCAGTTAGAAAGGTCATCAACAGCGCACGCCGAGTATGTAATGAGAATCATTTCACTTCTGCAGATACTCCCGCAGGCGTGCTGGGCAATGTTAAGCCACTGCGCTAAGTACTACCGCGTTGTGACGCCAGAACTTGACACGTCACACGCTGTGTAAACTTCACCTTTTGAAAGCAGCGTACCTCTATAGTACGGGCGGCGTGTAGAACAACAAACGGCTGCATCCCGATCCAGAAATGAAAGATGCCCTCTCGGCTTGTGAGCTCCGCGAATCCGTTGAAGCCCTCGTACATGACTGCAAGACAAAAGGATGACCAGGGCGCAGTGAAAAACGTGTCTGCTGCTACGTACGCTGGTGGTTTTCTTATCCATCCAATGGAACGGCTCGACCAAAAAATAGGATTTTATCAAAAAAACTCTGCAAAGCGTATCCCTGTTTCTTCACCGTCGGTCATACGTACTCGGTGATTCATTTTCCTTAACGTAACTGAATTTTTAGGAAATCGGCTGCGGCAAACGGCCAGATATTTTACGGAGCCAAATCTGTATATAGCCAGACATTTCGCACCACCCGAGATTTTGGTAACCTAGGTGTAAATCTAAATACACACGCTGCTATTGGTGTCCACCCGCCACAGTCCGGATCGAACCCGAGACCTAGAACACACGAGTTTGATACCAAAGCCGTCCCCTATCTATCTATCTATCTATCTATCTATCTATCTATCTATCTATCTATCTATCTATCTATCTATCTATCTATCTATCTATCTATCTATCTATCTATCTATCTATCTATCTATCTATCTATCTATCTATCTATCTATCTATCTATCTATCTATCTATCTATCTAGCCGCCTACGGCTTTGTGCTCTCGTCACCGTTTCGTTAATGGGATGTATACCGAAACTGGTGCGGCATGACATGACTGCATGAAGAACATAAATGACAGGTCATAACATGAAACTCAAGACATGCATGTCATTAACGGCATGATTTACATGCCATGGTCTTCGTGCTCTTGCGGCCGTTTCGTTATTTTGATATATATCAAAATTGATATGACGTGACAAGAGTGTATGACGAACATAAGACAGAGGTTCTAATGAGCAAACCATGGCACGCATGTCATGTACGGCACGATTACATGACATGGTCTTGGGGCACTCGCGGCTGTTTAATGAAATATATATATATATATATATATATATATATAGAAGAGACACAACTAAGCGGTTGTCTTAATTTTATTTGCCAACGGTTTCGACCGGAGGACCGGTCTTCGTCAGGGCTTATGAGCAAATACAGCGCTATACGAACATCCAAAATCGTCGTGGGCACTCTTAGTTGAAGGAAGGAAAGAGAGGAAATAATAAAACAGTCAAGTTGTCAGCGGTGACGTATAGTGTGTCAAACAGTTCCTCTCGGCTCATTCGCTAGAGCAACCAAAGAAGAGAATGGGGAAACGGGAAACAAGCGCCGTTTCGGCGGAGTAGAGCAGATGCCGTAGAATAGGAGGAAGAAAAAAAAAAAATTGAGATGGCAGAAGCGCAACAAAACGCAGAGCGCGGCTTCCGCGGCGCGCCTTTGAAGGTGGTCGGGAGCATTGTTGCTTTGCTTGCGTGGCAGCAATTACTTGCTGCGAGGGGTGCATCCGTGGCAGAGTAAGCCCGATCCCGCGCCTTTTGCGGTCACTTAAAGAGGAAAAAAAAAAAAAAAAAAAGAAGGGGGGGGGGTGTCGGTGTTCTTTTGACGCTTACCCGTTGCGTGTGTGTGGGGGCACAGATTGTGCATGCGCACGAGGCCCCTTGTGAACTACACGTTAATCCTCGTGTCTGTGTCGAAGTGGCGGCGTGAGTACAAGAATCCTGCCCTGTTAACGCGGCTCTCCGAGGCGCCTGTGGTTGAAAAATGTAGTGCGGGTCAGCCTATCCCATTTAAAAAATGAATTAATAAGTTAAGCAAACTGGTTAAAATATAGAAAGAAAGGAAGAAAATGAGAATAAAAACGAATAAAACGTTGAAAAATATAATAATAAAAAGGCAAAGGTAAGATGTGGGAAAGGTATACATTGAATACTGAAAAGTCGGAAAAAAATAAAACATACAAAAGCACATGTCAACAAAATTGCACAAAAGTACAGAATATGCAAAGGTTTCCGGTTGGTCCGCTCCCCCCAGATACTTGTTCGATACCATTTTAGCATACATGAAGAGTTACAACTGTCAGGATTCCTTTTCCCGTCTACTAACTTTTGCATGACCGAAGAAACGAGAGGTTCCCCATGTTTTCATTTATGCCGTGTGTCACTGTTTCAAATTTGTGGATGAAATAGGACTCTCGTTGTTCCCGTTCACGAGTGCTGCGGAAGCCTGACTGCAGGAGGGTGACGCGTATTTTGTCGAATGAGTGTTCTGGCAAACTCAGATGTTTAGAGAAAGGGAGATCTGGCAGAGTACGCGCGTGAGCTCTGTGGTTATTCAGACGTAGTCTAAACGCCGTCCCAGTCTGGCCTATATACTGCTGGCCACAGACATCGCAATGTAGCATATATACAACATTCTGACTGTCACAATTTAGAGGTCCCTTAATTTTGAATGTGAAGTCAGAGGACGAAGCCTTGGCAACACAGGTTGTGGTCATATGTTTGCAGACCTGGCAGCGCTGTTTTCCACATGGCCTGCAACCCGATTCCCTGTTTTCAGACTCGGTCGTCTTAGCTCTTACTAGGATGTCCTTTATATTCCTTCCGCGCCGGTAGACCACTCGCGGCGGCTCCGTGAAAACTGAGGACAGGCGCGTACTCTGCTGTATAATGTTGAAATGTTTAGAGAGAATGTTGTTGAGGTGCGGTAGTGTGGACGAGTACGTGAGGACAAGGTTCGTTTGGTTTTTTGAGTGGGATTGTTTCGAGCCCGACAAAATTTCGTTTCTATCTAAACTCCTCGCCCGGCTTATAGCATCATCGATGATACTCTCTGGGTAGTCCTTCGCCACAAGGGCCGTTTTAAGATCCTCGGCATGACCTTCGAAATCTGACACGTCCGAACAAATTCGGCGGTATCGATGGGCTTGTGAGTATGGTATGGCTGTTTTGCAATGACGTGGATGGCTACTCTTAAAGTGAAGGTATTGATGGCGATCCGTTGGTTTTTTGTATAGATTTGTATGGATGCGATTCTCATTAATTTTAACAGTGACATCAAGAAAGTTTATGGTTGATTTCGAGTAACTGTGTGTAAAAGATATTGAAGGGTGAGTTGAATTGAAATCATCTATGAACGAAAGGAGACTTTCCTCTCCGTGGTGCCAAATAATGAATACATCGTCTAAGAACCTTTTGTAGACGAGAGGCTTCAATGTTCTGGTTGCAAGAAAAGGTTCTTCAATAGATGCCATAAAAATATTCGCGTAATTAGGAGCCATCTTTGTACCCATTGCTGTACCGTTTATCTGGAGAAAATGTTTATTATCAAATTCGAAGTTATTGTGGCTAAGTACCAACCTCAGAAGTGTCGACAGCGTGTCCTCGTCTAAGCATAAGTGTGTACTAGCGTTCTTGAAAGCTTGCACCGTTGCAACAATGCCGTCTGACTGTGGAATGTTTGTGTAAAGTGACACTACATCCATTGTCACAAGAATGCTATCCGCAGGAACCTCGAGTCCGGTGATTTCGCGGAGAAAGTGGTTCGTGTCCTTAATGTAAGAGGGGATAGTTGGAACTATGTCCTTAATGATAAAGTCTAGCGCGCTTGACATTCTTTCTGTCACAGTGCCGTTGCTTGAGACAATAGGACGGCCGGGGTGGTTGGCTTTGTGGATTTTGTGGATTTGTGGATTCAACTAAGAGTGCCCACGACGATTTTGGATGTTCGTATAGCGCTGTATTTGCTCATAAGCCCTGACGAAGACCGGTCCTCCGGTCGAAACCGTTGGCAAATAAAATTAAGACAACCGCTTAGTTGTGTCTCTTCTCTTCCCAAGTACGTTTGGCCCATTGGAAAAGCTTCTTCAATATATATATATATATATATATATATATATATATATATATATATATATAATATATATATATATATATATATTGTGATGAACCAGACAGAGACAACACCCGTTTCTCGGGCAAGCTGTTCTAATCTGAACCTCTTCTTCCTCTGCCTCGCTCAGCTCCCCCGCGCGCCCGGAGCCCAGTGTCGTTCTTTGTCATCACACTCGGCCATGACTGCGAGCGCGCGGAGCTGTTGACAGTGCCTCTGGTGGACGGTGTTGGCTGCATCGCGGTGGACGGTCCCAACCATGCTGGAACTCGGTTTGGGGATCGGCCAGAAGTGTCTCGGGTGGGCGACACTGGGTGTGATGCAATGGTCGTCGCACGCCTAGCAGACGATTATACCGTCTCAGTTTGGTTGCGTGGTGTTTATCCATGCTTGCATGCCAAGCCGGAAAATACTTGCGCAACACAGAATGCGTGTAAGCTCGGAGAGGCTGCGGGATGTGATGATCGTGATGCGACGCAGCTCTCTCTTCCTTGCTGTCCTCGCCCTTCTTTGTTCTGTGGTCACCACAACGAAAGATGATGTTTGGTGACTCCGTACCACATTTGTACGTGTGAACGCAATCATTACTGGATCCCACGCCGCAGTCGTTGCAGTTGTTCGCCGGAACCTCGATGCTTTGGCCGAGTTGGTCACTCTCCGAACGACGAGTGGTTAGTTCTATGGCGACGAGAATACCTTCGTGGTCTTCAATGCGGCGTTCAGGCGGTACTCCGGGAGTCAGAATGGCGCGCTTGTCATCTTCAGGAAGCTCGCACACCATGTAGCCGGAATGGTCGGTGCCGGCTCCGTCTGCCGAAACGCTCCCACACTCGTCCAGTGACTGCCGCGAAGTCTTCGGATGTGGCGCCAACTGGTCAGAGAGGATGTACCTGCTATCTGAGTGCAGGTCAGGTTGTGGTGTTGGAACGTCCACCAGGTTATGGAAATTCATTGCGAAGTCTGATCTCTGTAATCGTAGTTGTACAGGCGGTCGGAGCTCCATGTCTACGAGCGAAGATAAACTGGGGGACCGCGACTCCGACAGTTCCGACTTTGAGGTGGTATTGGTCGCTTGCAAGGATGTTCGTGAGGTGGATCCCGATGAGAAATGTGAGATCCGAACCACGAAGCCCACCTTGCAGCATGTTTCTGTGCCTCCCGCTTGGCGGAACTCCAAGCACTCCCTGGAGGTATTGCAGGGCACAGCTGCACAGTCGGGAAGGTTCCCGGCTGATGCGTGGTCGGAGTGACGCCCTTCCCGAGGTCCGTATTCGGTAGTGGTCTCTGGTTGTGGTGAACGCGTGTCGGATACCGACGCGGAGCCTGAATGCTCAAGTGGTGAACTGCAGCGCACAGCTGAGGCATCGAGGAGAAATCTCTCCTCAGCTCCGTCGGCGGTGGCGGTCAGGATGGACTGGGTGGTGGCAGAGAGGTGGTAGGGATTCCTGCCAAACGCAGCAATGACCTTGAAGCTCCACTCCGCCCAGGACTGTTGCCGCGCGCCTTCGTACCTATGCCACGCCGCGGCACCATTTCGAAGGTGGTCTATGGCTACACACCACTTCTGCTCTTCCGTCCACGCCATGCGAGCTCCGAGAGCGTTCACGGTCGCTACCCAGTTGTCGGCGTCCTCCTCTAATCCGTTGAACTCATGTTGTTCGCAGGCAGCCGGCAGTGGTCGGACGGCAGGCGAAAAACCGGACAGCGCGGACGCTAAGCAGCCCAGTTGGTTAGAGAGCTGCGTGAGAGTACACCGGAACTCACTGCGCTGCTTAGGTGAGCTCGCCTCAAGGTCGTGTGAGGCGGCTATATCCAACATAGCGTTGATGGCGCACAACTCCGGCACGATCGCAGGAAACAGCGCAGAGCTCGACGCTGTCAAGGCGTTGACCGTGACGCGGAGACGCGTTATAGTACGGGAAAGCTCGGCGGCGCTTTCAGGTGATCCGCACGCGGAGCCAATGGTGACGCCCGAGGAGGTAGTGTTCCCTGTGCTCACTGCGGCGGGATCCTTGCCAGCGGGCACTTGGTCAGCACCCCTCAGCAGCTCAGGTGCCGAGGGAGTCCTGCGTGACAGGTTGTCGCCACGGGAAGCGTGAACAGCGTTCCCGGGCAACAGGAGGCCGTACGCTGTCGTGACAGCGCCGGGGTAAACCTGCCCTTTGGCCACCGAGGAGGCCTGGACGCCGTCCTCGAATGGTGGCATAGGTTCTACCGGCAGAAGTAGGGTCCTGGTGTCCATGAGCGAGGAAGCGTGGACGGCGTTCCTTCGATGGAGACACCCGCAACGCCGACGGCCTACGAGCACTTACAGGTGGCTTTAGCCTTAAGGTTCAGTTGTCGTAGACTGCGCCATTGTGATGAACCAGACAGAGACAACACCCGTTTCTCGGGCAAGCTGTTCTAATCTGAACCTCTTCTTCCTCTGCCTCGCTCAGCTCCCCGCGCGCCCGGACCCCAGTGTCACAATATATATATATATATATATATAAAATTGGTATTCCGAGACGAACAGAAATGAGAGGTCATAACATGAAAATCTTGACATGCATGTCATGTACGGCATGAATTACATGCCACGCTCATGGTGCTCTCGCGGCCGTTTCGCTACCTTGATATACATGAAAATTGGTATTTCGTGACGTGACGGTAGGAGCAACATAAATGACAGATGGTAACGTGAAAAAAATGCTCATTGGTGCGCTCGCAGCCGGTTCGCAAGCTTGATGTACACCAAAACTGGTACTGCGTGACGTGGCTGTGTGGCGAATATGGATTACATGTGGTAACATGAAAATCATGACAGACGTGTAATGTACGGCATAACTTTCATACCACGCTCATAGTGCGCTCGCCGCCGTTTCGCTAGCTTGATATTACGCCAAAACTGGCATTGCGCGGCGTGACTGAAGTCGAACATATATGACAGGTGGTAACATGAAAATAATGACATGATTTGCATGCCAAGCACATGGTGCGCTCGCGGCCGGTTCGCTAGCTTGATATACAGCAAAACTGGTATTGCGTGACGCGACTACATGACCAATGTAAATGACAGGCCTATGGTTATGACTAAGGAAATTCGGGTCTCTCGATCAGTTCCCCTCCGTGTGAACAGCAAACTAATGACTTATACAGGACGGAGAGGTTGGAAATGGGAAGGCAATGTAAACGTAATACTATATCTCGACATCTTTCCTTCCAAAAGCAGCCTCCTATGACCGTTCAAAGCTAGTTAATGAATTCTCATTAAAATGATATTGCACAGCTAAAAAAAATATGAACCTTAGTTCTTGCGGTATTTCCTCCAGAAGGAAGAAAGCCATATGGAACACGATACTGTATCACACCACTACAGCCACTGTCGTAACTTTAATACTTATATATATTATGCATTTTACATTATTAATCTCTTAGGGCTCATGACAGCTTCATTACGCTTACTCTTTACCATTGATCGCACCACTGCTTGCACACATACCATTTAATGGCGCTCCTTGGCCATCGCGGGCACTTGCGCCATGAAGCACCATTTGTCATCATCATGAGAAATGCGGTGAAATACGTGACACGGGATGACGTCATTGGAGACCAGGATTGTGCCATGACGTAGAGTTAGAGAGAGCTGGAATTGTGATTGTGCTGGCTAAGAAATGTGACCGCTATATTAAGGCTGACAGAGGCAAAACGGACGTGTCTCACTCCAGCTTATTTCGATATGTACTCTACGGCATCACGAAAATTTCTCAAATGACGTAGCTGTCCTATAATCCGTGAACGCAACGTAAGCATCCTCCAAAGGTTCACTGGGGCATCATTACCGACAGCTGGATCCATAGGATTGCGGAGGACGGCGAGCACTTTGCTGATCCCAGAAGCAATGTAGCGCTCAGAGTCCTTTGGCATGTCCTTCAGCAGGTTCATTTGTCGTCGGAAAACACGGTAGCGCGCCAACGCGAGCGCTAGGAGAAACACAAACGCGCACACTACGACTGCGAGCAGCAGCCACGGCCTGACGTCGGTGAATCGGATCAACCGCAGAGGCCGCGTCAGGCCGCGCCATGCCTGCTTCACCATCGCCCACAGAGACTCGACTTCGCTAGGATCCGCGGTTGGTCATCAGTTAAAGCGAGTGTACGACGCCGCTATTTGAACCATGTGACGAACGGAAAAGTGCTGCAAGAAAAAAAAGCGTCGTCCGACGTTTAGGAGAAGGTTGTTCACTGCAGCGCTGGCTTCATGCAGCCTCTCTTTTTGCCGCCGTTACCTGACGCCGGCTTATTCGTCTTTGCCCACGACGCATTGTAAGCGCAACGCGACCAGGAAGTCGCATGGGTGTTCGCGTAGATTCAGCAGGCTTACCGCTGTTGGAGCGATTGTTTTCGTCCCTCGAGGTGGCGTTAAATTTTCAGCCACGTGTATGTAAGTGCCTCTGTTTTTTTTTTATTGTTTACATCTTCAGAAAGAGCAGCCGCTCGTGTCGGGGAAGTGAGTCGAACGAGCCAAAACTGTGAGCTCCCGGGCTTGAGGCCGTGAGTGCGTCCGGTTTGTTGGTGCATTTTGAAGCCTTTCCTTCGCAAACAAGATGCGGGCGGCGACCCGAGACAGACGCCGGGGCAAGAGACGAGCTTTCCACCAATATAGAAGGCGACAACCCGGCACCTTTGGGAAAACAAGGTACCCAGACGTTGTAAGCGGCTTGTTACCGTTGCTGTAGTTTTCGTTTTTTCCACCTCGTCTTGTTTTTTTTTTTCTATCTCTGAGTTTGTAACCTGCGGAGATCGTAGTTCAATCTTGCATTCCCATGCCACTTTAAGTGCTTGAAATAGTCACGCAGTGCACATTGTCTTTAAAATTACTTGTAGCGTCCTAGCACAGCTGTACAAAGAGGGGTTTCTGGGGGTATAAATGTGTATAGTACTCCACTGGGAAGTAATATTCCTTTGATGGGCTCCTGAAAAAAAGTTGACTCGCCATCCTGGCCTTGCGAAAGTGGATGTCCGGCGAAGCTGTTCAAAACAAAACAACAACATTACATCTTTTGAGGGGAGTATGCGTAGTTTAGACAAGGTTACATGTAAAAGTTTTTCCATTTGAGAAGCCCTGTTTCTTTTTTTTTTTCGCATTCTCCGCTTCACGTCATGCACCTCCCCGTCCCCGGAGGAGGGGGTATTTGAAGCATGCGCACCATTACTTATTTCATCATCATCATCATCATCATCAGCCTGTCTACGCCCACTGCAGGGCAAAGGCCTCTCCCATGTTCCGCCAATCAACCCGGTCCTGTGCTTTCTGTTGCCACGTTATACCTGCAAACTTCTTAATCTCATCTACCCACCTAATTTTCTGCCTAATTACTCACCTAATTCACCTAAATTCACCAAATTCACCTAAATTCACCTAATTACTTATTTAATAAACCATTATTATTTACTGTGATTATTACTATGGGCGGAGTGCTTGAAACCTGCGTCACCTCCGCCGAAGGTCGAGTCAGCATTGTACCATCTCCGTATTCGTCCCACACTCTCCTTTTTCTTTTTTTCAGTGAGTGAGGACGCCGCCGGAGAAACATTCCGAACTATAGGCTAACAGCCTCGCTGTAAAATGGCGCAACTGTGGAAAAATCGGCGGGAGGTGGGGTGGGGGAGGGGGGCATACTGAGTATGTCCTTCGGCTCGACTCGTCTTAGCCAGGGCTCGGCTGTTCGTTGCCTCAGGCGTCTTTTGCGCTGGCTCGCTTCTGCCGTTGTGGCCTCATCTAAAGTAGCTCGCTGTTAGTGCCGTTTGATCTCTTGTTCGAGTTACAACGTGGCCTCTGGTGCCACGTCTCATCTACACAGGTGTGTGGCTATTACATGAAGGAGGAAAAAAGTCAAAGTGCTTGCGTTTATTGCACAATCACTAAATGCGCTAAATACAAAATATTCATGTTTGTTTTCTTCTTGTGGGGTCGCTGAGACAACATCGTTAAAGGACAACATTTGTTCCTGATCAGAAACTAGGGCTCAGCCAACGTTCCGGAAGGGCCAATAATTTTTTGCAGAATATGTATACCGAATAAGAGGTAAAAGGCAGAACGGTTAGCACATTGACTGTCCGGTTGGCTATTATTTTGTGCAGGGGAAAATGGTGTAAGGGCAGAAAATAGTGGAAATTAAAATAATATATAAACATCTGTTCACACAAACACTGTTTGAAACTGTCCTAGAAAGCCTACTGCAAGTGCAGTTGCGGAGTGCCCACCAAACCATAATTCTTCCTTTGCGAATCAGCGAATAGCCCACTACGCGTCCGTAAGGTAACACACGAACCTACGCAGCTGCTCACTTTGTTGATGCTTTTTTCTGATGATGATGATACGTATGAGCGCTTTGTGATGGGTCGGCCTTTAGAACACCCACTCGTCGCGCAATACATATGTCTTGACGCCTGGGGCGATTCTACGCTTCCGCCACACAATATTACATGCGTTAAGGAGACTCCTCCCATTACCTTAGATTCTTATATAGCGTTTTCTTCCGAAGCGGTTTCAAGCAATGGCCTGACTCTGGTAGTAGAACATCTGCTTGTCGCGCAGAAGGCCTGGGTTGGATTTTCACTCGAGCCGAAGATCTTTATTTATTTTATTTGCATCTCTCTCGATTTTCCCGTCACGGACAGCGCTGATTTTCAGCTCACAACCAACGACGTCGACGCCTACACCAGCATTTCTGCAAAACAAGCTCTTTAACGCTATCGCGTTAACACAAACGCTGACTATCAAATGCAAGAGCGCACTGTGGCGGAAGAGAGAGTAGACACAAAAGTCATCTGTGCGTGCGCAGGTGTATATGGTAGCGCCACCTATCAACCCGGCACACGCAGGGTTCGCGAGAGATAACTGTTCAAGCATTTCATTTCTTCTTTATGTAAGGTAATCGAAGGCTGGCTCACGCATGTGTTTCCACTATAATCGGTAGGCCAGGTCTCAACCATTAGACGCATTTCTTCACTCTTGTGCCTGTATAACACCGCACATTCATAGAATTTTGGTGTGTAATTATACTTTCGGTAACGCAAAGAAAGATGAGATGGAGAGCCTCTGGTTAACGACCTCTTATTCCCCTTTAGTTTTTAACTCAGCGGACCATCTGCCTTACGTAGAAGCGGCCACATTAGCATGCAGTGGTACTGAAGGAATGCTTACACATCGAGTGCCTTTTTATGTTTATGTAGTAGGTTTCAACACGCTCTCTAGTGACCTGATTGCTATGTGTGAATACAAGTGGTAGCGAAGATAGGGGTGTACCCGTGTTCAGAATACTGCCGAGAAATATGCGACTACGCGTCCCCTACAGTGAGCCCTTATGTTCTGACAATCTTATATTCAAGCAACGACCCGTTTGTCAAACTTAGACGTGACCGCATGAGAAAAAGTCACAGTTTCACCGCAAGGGCGAAGCAATGAAGCAGAGACTCGCCAATCTCTCTCCACAGTCATGAGAAGTATAGAAACATGTCGGCATTTTTTTCGTCTTCAGACGCAACATAAAAATCACCCATTGGCTCTGGAGATATTACAAAGGAATAGAAGCCATGTTCATAAAGAAATTAAGAAAGAGCCAGTATATTGCCAAGAAATAAATTAACTCTGACGTTGATTATCCTGCATGGCTACTTACGCTACCAAAGGTCGAAGTGTCAGTGGACGGCATAATCAGAAAAAATGACATGTTCATTCGAGCCGCCCAACAACTAGCGCTTTACCAGATATATATGCGATATCCGGACTACATACATGTCTATACAGATGGTTCCAGTGTACCAAAATCTTCAACTTCAGCATTTATTATACCGCACCTCAAGGTACAAGATTCATTTAAATTATCTCGCGTTACTGCGTCTACAACAGCTGAACTATTCGCTATTCTAAGTGCTATAAAATTTATCAATTCTGCAAGAGATGCTCAGAAATGGGTAATTTTCAGTGATTCGCAGGCGGCACTAACTTCACTCTGTAGCACAAAAGCAGAAACAATTAACAATAGTCTGATCTACGAGACATTTAAAGAGCTCACCAAGGCCGATCAAAAGCATCATGAAATAATGTTCCAGTGGATACCGCGACATTGCAACATTCCTGGCCATACAGCAGCTGATGAAGCAGCACGACAAGCACACCGCAAAAAGATATCGTTTCTATCCCAATATCGAAAAATGAATTGCGAAGCATTTTAAAGACACAATCTTTCAATATGTGTAGAAATACGTGGTTCGACGAAAATTCTAAAAGCTGTGATTTATGTCATGTAGATCCACTTATCGAATTTTAAATTCCGTTATCTTTAGACAGAAGTGTGGAAACCCTTATTCACCGATTAAGGCTAGGAACTGCCTACACCAAGCATTTTTTACACAAAATTGGCCGCGCTGAAACTACTGAGTGTGATTGTGGATTCGTAGATGAAGACATATATCACCTCCTTCCAGAATGCGCACAGCACGACGCACCAAGACGCCGACTTAAATCATCGTTAATGACATAAGACCGCATACCACTAAGTTTAAGGAAACTTTTGGGCCCGTGGCCAACAAGAGGCTTACAGAAGTGTGCTTTAAAAGCATTGAAAATTTTTCTTGAAGAGAGTGGCATCCTTGGCCATTACTAGCGCATTTAAGCTTTGTTCTGTATTAACGGCAGAGTGTATATTTATGTGTGTTGACTATTTTTGTCTTGGTTATGTTCTGCAACAGTTGCTGTTCTTTTTTTTTACCATCACCGTGTGTACACATCTATGTGATTGTTGAATATGTTGTTTTGACTGTTATGTTATGTCTTGACTGTTACGCTAAGTTCTATATTGTATGTACTGCGGGTTAATTGTGATTAGAAATTTGGACCCTATGTACTTTATGTTTATGGACCCTATGTACTCCAAGAGCTAAGGAGTAGCCGATGCCTTATTTGTGCGCCAACATCTCCTTACATCATGTCAATAAAAAAAATGTTTACGAAGTGAGGCTGGCAGCTAACTCATTTGGATCCGATCTCGCGTAACTCTACAAAATGCTGCTGTAAGAGAATACGGCCGCTACAGGAAGAGATGATCTTTCCGCACAGTCTCTTCGCGTTGAGAGCGCACCACGTAGAAGAGTATACGAGCCGCCCGCTGATGGCTGCCGAGATAGCACGCGCGCCAGCAATCGGGACCGCCTCCATAGAATCAAAGTTCGAAGTTGCCCCCCCCGCCCCACCTCGCGTCTTTTCATGCTCGTTCAAGACGGGCGGAGCGTTTCCTGTCTGGTTCGAAGGCAGGCCTCCCGAGCGATGTGATGTTATCGCATGCGCCCTCCGACTGAGGAGATGGGCCGGATCGTTTGATCTCTGCATCAGCCACGTTCGTCGCCCCCGCTCGCGCGCTTTTACCCGCGGTAGAGGGAGAGGGGGAAAAATATAAGGCAGGGAGGTTAACTAGACGTATAACATACGATGCGCGGGGGATGTTATCAATTTGGACTTTATACGGGACATGACGGCGACGGCGATGGCGACGGCAAGAACCAGCCGAGGGTGTCCATATAATTGCTATCGCAATAAAAGGAAGCTGATACGCAACTCCTACACTGTAAGGCATAAACGGTTATGTGTTTTCTGCAGTGCAGCTTTTTTTTTTTTGATCACACATGAACGTTTCTGGGCCAACTCTCTTTAAAATTTTCCGGAAGTGTTGCTCCTTTTATTGCGGGTCAACTGCCAGGTCGTAACAATATCACTTCCTACGTGACGACAGCAGGCAAAAGAAGAGTGTTCCACTCGCCGTCATGTCTACAGTGGCGCTGACTAACACTCCCAGCTTTAAATGCGCAAATATACCCGATGCAGTGTATGGGAGAACCTTTATCTTGGATCTGTCGGCTACATTTCTAAGCACATGCGACAACTTATGCGCATACGAAATTGCCACAAAGCTTTCTTTTTCCAGAGAATGAATCAGTCTCAACTACCCCAAATGACGATTCTTCTGCAATCTAAGATGAAAAAAAAATAAGAGTTTTTTTTAGTCTTTTTCGATAGTTATGGCTTGCCACGTATATGACTCTCTTTAAAGAGGCACGTCAACTCTCTTTGGAGATCAATATACGATCTTCGGAGAGTCGTGTGACCCACAAGATAGTTAACGTGTCTCTTTAAAGAGAGTCATATACGTGGCAAGTCAGTACGTACTCTCCGAAAGGAGTCACATGTACTGTTTTTTTAACACGAAAGTGTTTTATGCCGGGGTCCACCACGGCTCCACTGACGCATTTCCGTCACGGATATGACGTTGTAAAATGTAGACTAACATATGACAAATAAAAAAACTATAAGAAAAAGATCCGTCACCGGGAATCGAACTCACGACCCCTCGCTCCGCAGCGCGAAACGATTCGGCCACGGACGGCACGCTCTTCGCAATGCTAACGGCGAGCTATTTATATACACCATTTGCCCGTGGCGATATTCAGAGATCCGTGTTACAGCGTGTTTTCGTTATCAGTAGCGAGATGGCGCGAAGGGCTCGAAGAGCGCGCTTTAAAAGTCGCCGCCGTCGCGACAAGCGCCCGCCTCTACAGGGCGTGGTCGCTCGTGCGTGCGCTTATCTCGTGATCGTGGTGGTTCGTACATCTTGCGTTGAGAGCACGAAGGTCACTCAGCCCTCTGCAGCGGGCGCTTTTGCGAAAGGAGCGCGGTGCTCACGCAGAAATGTTACAAATGTGACAGTTCGCTCTCATCCTGTGTATGTTCGTTCCGTGCGTCCTTTATGCTTGAGCAGCGCGTTGCAAGTTTCGAGCTGCTTGCCGTTATTCACGTGACATTACAATTTGTTGCTGTAGCATTCATTCCTTCGCCCTTGGGGCGAAAGAATGCCCAACGAACGCTCAACTACGTCAGTGAAGACACCTTTCGTATTATACCGATACCTATGACAGAGGGATCAGCCATGTTTTTTTTTTCTTATAATGCGCACCATCTTTGCGTTTTTATTTCTTCCCAGTTGATAGTATTCTTTACAGCGTGTCAAGAAATAGCAACAGCCGCTTACGCCGCCTACTCTGTAGAACTACTTACGAAGCGGCCGCGCCTCCGACTGATGCGCCGAATTTTCCTCTAGTGGAAGGCACGAGCCGTGGGGCCTCTTTAGACAATGGGGACGGCGTCGCTCAAGGCACGCGCGTAGTGTGGCGTTGCAGAAAATGGAATTTCAGGCGCCGTTTTTCGGCAATAGAAGCCGCCTTTTTTGCACAGGGAGCCATTTGAAGCTTACACTTTTAAAAAATCCGACAGATACCACGCACTGTGCACTCTAAGAAAAAATCGAGTATTTGGGGAGTATTTCTGCCACGCAACAATAATCGTCATCTGGCTTGCTGCGTTTCCTTTCTTGAAAACACGGCTCTCGTTACTGTCCTAGGAAGAATGCTATGTCGCGCTGATAACGCGCGCACCGTTCGTGACCGGGAAGCGCCGGGATCGTGGTGATAACGCGAGGAATGTACGCCAGGTGGATGACGATTATTGTGTGGCAGAAATACTCCCCAAATACTAGATTTTTTCTTAGAATGTGGGAATCGATGTAATGCGAAGCAGTCAGCGAGAGCTGAATACACCGCATTGTTTGGACTTAAGGCAAATCAAGGCATTCATGTTAAGCCATGACGTTCACTATCACACACATGCCATGATCATGGTTCATGTGCCATGTCTGTCATACATGCATGCATGTACAATCTGGTATACACTATGCTGATGAAGCCTATATACTGGTATATGCAATGGATGACCTGTAATTTGTGATCTTCACGCACTCCTGTCATGCCATACCAATATTGGTATATATCGGCAGTGAATGAAACGGCCGCGAGGTCACCAAAACTGTGTCGAATAAGTCAGCCGTACATGGCGTGCATTTCATGATTTTCCTGTTACGACCAGTCATTTATATTCGCCATGCAGTCATGTCCCACCATACCAAATTTGGTAGATATCAATCCAGCAAAGTGACCACGAGCGTACCATGAGCGTGGCATGTTGATCATGCCATACATGAAATGGATTTGATGATTTTCATGTTACGGCCTGCCACTTATGTTCATTATTCAGTCATGCCACGTCGTGCCAATTTTGGTATATACCAAGCGAGCGAAACGGAAAATGTAAATCGTGCCGTACATGACATGCATGTCGTTATTTGCATGCCATGATCTGTCATGTATGTTCCCCATAGGCCCATCTCACACCGCACCATTTTTGATACAAATCATTTTGACGAAACGGCTGTGAGAGCACCGAGACCGTGCGATGTAACATATCCAGCTTTTGTGGACACATCACAGCCAGCGCCCCTGGCGGCCCCGGCGCGAAGCTAGCGCGTTTTCAATGGAACTGGCGAGTTTTTCCCGAATAATTAAGTGTAGAGGGTGAATGTTGAAAAACGCAGACTACAGAGCGCTTCTGGGAACCTAAACGCACGGGAGGACTGCAGCGATCACGTTGCAGTAAGCTTCAATTTTGTTCCCAGAGCAGTTAAAGATTGTACAATGGGAGTCTATGGAAACGGCGAAAAATGTGGCCTGTTTTTCGAGACAAAAACGGTCACTGTCGTAAAACTAAGCAAGTTATGTTAATGGTCAGGAAATCACATGTAGTCCTGACACTCAGCTTTCGTTTGAAGCCAATCTCAACTTGCCGCAATTGGCATAACATTGTTCCCTAACACGTTTTTTGAAGCGCGGTCGTTCAAATGTTTGTGGTAAATTGATAAACCCTTGCTTACCACAGGCGACAAGGCGCCCACCGTGGCCGAGCGAGCTAATCGCTCAAGTTCAGAGCCCGGCATAACCGCGCTGACCGCGCCGTCATCGGTTCGATTCCTGGCGACGGATCAGCATTTTTTTTTTTCAGCCCGTGACTTAGTTCCACAGCTTCGCACAGGATGTCGCCGCCGAAACAAAAAAGAGCTTTCGTTTCGGTTTCGGTTCTTGACTGTAATCTAGAGCTGCCGTTTCTTTTTCTCTTTATTATATGATTTCTTTAGTGTATGTTTAAACACTCCACGCGTATCACATCGTTCAGACCTACATTTGTAATTCTCACTTTATTCTTTTATAAACGTCCTAAGGAACAGAACGCCCGATCAAGTTACGGTGAACAAAGCTCTTTCGAACTTTTGTACGCGTATTGTGGTGGAAACTTGTTTCTCCCTTCTCATGATGTCGTTACGATCTTCTCAGGTACCTACAATTCAGCAACGTAAAGGAAGCGAACTAAGCTTAGACAAGCGAGGCATAGTAATTAAATGACAAAGTTAGACGTTTTTGCAGTTGCTTTTTACTTTAGGGCTAACGCAAGTGTCCGTAGTAATCTTAACGAACGAAGGGGAATTTTTCGAGGGGTTCTTTTTTCTTGTTAGACACTACTAATGAAACGAATAGATAATTAAGCCAATGAAAGAATAGGAAAAATTATTTGTTCTTTTTCAAACAGTAGTGCAATGATTTAGCCCTAACTTAAATGAAATCAAAATCGCTATCTCGACAAGCATCAGCGGACGGCTCATATACCCTTCTACATGCTGCGCTCTCAACTCGAAGAGACTGTGCGAAATCCCCTTTCCTACCTGGAGTGGCTGTGTTCTCTTACAGCAGCATTTTGTAGATTTACGCGAGACTGGATCTAGAAGAGTTAGCTGCCAGCTTTACTTCATTTGTTGCTATCGCACTCATTGCATCGTCCTTGCGGTGAAACTGGGATTTTAAATGCGAAGCATTTCTTAGCGAACTTCTGCGACTTTGAGCGTATCTATCTATCTATCTATCTATCTATCTATCTATCTATCTATCTATCTATCTATCTATCTATCTATCTATCTATCTATCTATCTATCTATCTATCTATCTATCTATCTATCTATCTATCTATCTATCTATCTAGCCGCCTACGACTTTGTGCTCTCCTGGCCGTTTCGTTAATCGGATGTATACCAAAATTGGTGTGTCATAACATGGCCTTATTACGAACATAAATGACAGGTCATATCATGAAAATCATGACACGCATGTCATGAACAGCATGATTTACATTCCACGGCCTTTGGGCTCCCTGGCCGTTCCGTTAATCGGATGTGTACCAAAATTGGTGTATCATAACATGGCCTTATCGCGAACATAAATGACAGGTCATATCATGAAAATCATGACACGCATGTCATGAACAGCATGATTTACATTCAACGGCCTTTGGGCTCTTGCGGCCGTCCCGTTAATTTCAGATATACCAAAATTGGTACGGCGTGACAAGAGTTCATGACGAACATAATGACAGGTCCTAACATGCAAATCATGACGCGCATGTCATGTGCAGCTTGATTTACATGACATGGTCTCGGGGCACTCGCGGCCGTTTAAATGAAGGGATACATACGAAAACTGGTATGACGAGACATTTCTGTACGACGAACATAACTGACACGTGGTAACATGAAAACCATGATATGCATGTCATGTATGACATGATTTACATGCCACGCTCATGGCGCACTCGCGGCCGTTTCGCTAGATTGATATACACCAAAATTGGTACTGTGCGATGTGACTTTATGAACAACATGAATAACAGGTGGTAGCGTGAAAACCATGACATCCATGACATGTATGTCATGATTTACATGCCACGCTCATGGTGCATTCGCGTCCGTTTCGCTTGCGTGATATACACCAAAATTGGTGTTACGCGACACGACAGTATGACGAACGTAAGTGCGAGGTGGTAGCATGAAAATCATGACATGCAAGTCATGTACGACCTGATTTACATGCCACGCTCATGATGCGCTAGCGGCAGTTTCAGTAGATTGATATACACCAAAATTGGTATTGCGCGATGTGACTGTATGAAGAACATGAATGCCAGTTGGTAAGATGAAAACCATGACATGCATGTCATGTATGTCATGATTTAATTGCCACGCTCATGATGCATTCGCGGCCGCTTCGCTAGCTTGATGTACACCAAAATTGGTATTGCGCGAAGCGACTGTATGACGAAGGTAAATGAGACGTGGTAACATGAAAATCATGACATGCACGACATGATTTACATGTCATGCTCATGACGCACTCGTGCCGTTTCGCTTGCTTGACATACACCAAAATTGGTATTGCGCAACGCGGCTGCATGACGAGCGTAAGTGAAAGGTGGTAACATGACAATCATGACATGCATGAAATGTACGAGATGATTTACATGCCATGCTCATGGCGCAGTCGTGGCCGTTTCGCTAGATTGATATGCACCAAAATTGGTAATGCGCGATGTGACTGTATGAAAAACGTGAATAACAGGTGGTAACATGAAAACTATGACATGCATGCCATGTATGTCATGACTTACATGCCACGCTCATGGTGCATTCGCGGACGTTTCGATAGCTTGATATACACCAAAACTGATATAGCGCGATGAGACTGTATGATGAACATTAGTGACAGGTGGTAACAGGAAAACCATAATATTCACGTCATGTATGGCATGATTTACATACTCTACTCATGGTGAACTCGCGGCCATTTCGCTCCTTTGATATACACCAAAATTGGTATTGCGCGATGTGACTGTATGACGAACATAAATGAGAGGTCTTAACATGCGAATCATGTTATGCATGTCATGTACGGTATGATTTACATGCCACTGTCATGGTGCGCTTCCGGCCGTTTTCTTAACGTGATATATACCAAAATAGGCATGACACGAGTGCGTGATGAACATAAACGACAGGTCATGCATTTATATACCAGAATATGCGTTTCATTGGCATGGTGTACACTAGATTGTGCATGCATGCGTGCATAGCAAACATGTGATATATGGTGGACTAGATTCCATGGCATGAATGATTTCATTTGGCTCAAAGACAAACAAGGCGATGTATGCAGCTCTTTGCTGGCTGCTTCGCATCACATCGATTCCCACAGCGCGTGGGATCTGCCGAATTTTTTATTCATCTCTTGTCATATCTATCGCCCTACGTGAACAGAAAAAACCCAGCATGCCTTCTCTTTTTACATCACAAAGCATTGTGCGCTGCATCGGATAGGTCCGTGTGATATGACGTCATGGGCGTCGGCAGGGGGGTGCAAAAGGGGCGCTTGCCCCCCTCAAGTCACACCAGCACTTTCCCCCACCCAAGCTACACCAGTACTCTCCCCCTCTCCCAGCCGCCATGCAACACTGCTTTGCACCCCCCAAGACAAAACCCTGCCGACGCTCCTGTATGACGTGTGTAGATGAAAGCTTTCGGGAAGTCCAGGGACTGGTGCTCCCAGTTACAAAACGAAAATCATGTGATTCAGCAGCTTTTCGCACGCACTCGCAGCCCACCTCAACGTACCGCAATAAGATGCCATTTTAAACATCTGTAAATGAAAATGTGCGCAGCATGTACTGGTTGCGCAAGGCTGGAACCGAAAGCGGAGCTAGCGTTCGACCTAGCTTCTTCTAAGGTTTTGCTAATACCAAGCTATTGCTAGAGGTGCAAAGTGTTTGCTAGTATAGTATTATTGGACATGGCTAGGCTTGGATAATCTATTCTTCTCAGGTTTCGGTCGGTTCCCCAGACTACGCACTTGTTGCGTGGTTCTGAAGGGGAAATGTCGCGTCACTAGTAGTTACGTGATGGAATTTTAGTGACGTGAGAGAGAAAGTACATCTTTATTAGTCCAGTGCAGACGCTGAGGTTGCCCCACGCCACCCTGTTGTTCCGAAGTTTTTGGCGCCAACACGTCACGTCAATAGTTACGTGACGTTACGGGATTTTAGTGGCGAGACTAATTACTTGATTTTACGTGAATTTTAGTCACGTGGCTAGTTGTTACGTGATTGTAGTCACAAAGTAGATGTGCGATGTTACGTGATTTTGGTCACGCGACAATTGCAGGCCTGGTGTACAAAAAATTGTAGTCGCAGGAAACAACAACCCATCATCGATATCACATATATTTTACGATCACGAGAAATTCACTTTCGTTGCTCGAAAGAGCAAGCGAAGCTGCACTCGTGCACTTTTTATCACATTTCAAAATTGTTTGGGCTTCTACAATTTTTTCTGGAATTTTTTGTATGCTTCATTTGCTCTATTCTTTTTTCTTTCCTGGTGAAGAGCGCATATATATTGCTGTAAGTTTGAAAATATAGTCAGTTGTAAGTTCAGCTCTGTGTGTGTTTTCCAATGTCGTCCTCGTTCCTTGCGCTGTGAAACATCGAATTATGGTCTACAGCGCATTTTTGCAAACAGAAAGCAGCTGTTTTCACTTTTACATTCCGTTCCTGCTCTTTGGCAGGTGGGGACACTTGCAAGGAGCGTTGCAAGGAGAGTTTGACCGTAGTATCTTTATGATAGCTATCGTATCACAGGCTAGCCGCCGCGCGCTGTGGCTGAATGGGTTGATCATCCGTCCTGGCTGTTTGCGCGCAATCGCTGGGGCCTTGGTTCGAATCCCAATGCGGTTTTTTTCTTCTTTTTTTTTTGTCTCTCTCAGAATTGCTTATGTTTGCCGCGGTGGTACAACGGTTACGGTGTTCGGCTGCAGACCCAAAGGGCACAGGTTTGACGGCGGCTCCAGCATTTTTGAACAAGGCGAAAATGCTAGAGGCTCGTGTACTTGGTTTTAGATGCACGTTACGAACTTGAAGTGGTCGAAATTTCCTCAGCCCTCCTCTACGGCATGCCTCGTAAACATATTATGGTTTGGGCACGTAGAACTCCAGCAATTATTATTACTAGTACAACGCTGCTGAAGATTTAGTTGCTTGTTTTTTCGCTGAAGCATTGCAACCAAGATATTTGCTGCAGTTTCGGTTTCGCTTTCGGAAATCGAGCAAGTAAACTTCTGTTTCATTTTTTATTACCACGCAACCCATTACTTAATAACGAAGAAAAGGAACCCAGATTTTAGTTAACCTCAACCATAAGAAGGCAATACAAAACGAAACCAAGGCAAGCATGAGGGCAGCCATTTGTAATATAATGAAGCGTTTTAAAGAAGTACTCTACTATTAGAGACGACGCAGAAACGCAACCAGTAATACTAGAACCAACGCAAAGCTTGTATTGTTTAATCGTCGCCTTTTTTCTGCGGGAGCAGCGTTCTCTGCTTCTGCAAGTAGTGCTGCTCTTTTGCATTACATTTACTTCCCCTCCGAAAAAGAGGTGTCCCTGGCTAATTACGGACAGCTGCACAGTGACAGTGAGGCTTTAGCAAGCCATATGCACAATCTCATGCCCGGACATTGATTACAATAAGTCTCAAGCGACTTGACGGCGTATATGAAGTACGAGGCTTGCTAGACAACACGGTACGGGCCGTGGTACTTCGGAAGAAGTTTCGTAGACCGACCGGGGCCACCTAGGAGTCCAGAGGCCAGGCCCGTAGCTAGGGGGTATGCCCCAAGGGCCCGCCTCCCCTCCCAAAAGTTTGACGGAGGCGGTGTTTTACCGACAAGAATAATGAGAATAGGTGTTTCTCTCAAACTGCCAAGGCCTTCAGCAAGTGCCCCCTCCCTTTACCCAAGCCCTCCCCCCCACCCCCTCACTGACTGGCGGCGGAGACCGGTGTGCACGGAACAGACGGCGAAACGGTAGGCAAGCAGACTCGCAAGCGAGCGCGGCCGCGCGCGCCGTTGCCATAGCAACGACGGAGAGATCTTCAACCGGCTGCTTTGCTGCTGGCTTGCGTTTCCTTTCTTTAATTCTCGGCACTCGCCACTTTGCTATGAAGAATGCTGTCTCACGTGCATGCCATTCGTGACCTGGAAGTGGCGGGCGCGCGGCGATAATGCAGTCGAGAGGCATGCACGATATCAGGACTGTTTTTGTGAGGCGAAACGACACCCTTTCAACACGTTCTTTAGTGTACGCTGCTTTCCTGAAAAGCATAGGTAATTTCATAGGGAATATTAGCCGATTACACACTGCCTTTGTTGCCGCAACGCCACTTCACGCCGTTGAAAGAGTAATAAGAGGGAGTAACTAAGAGGGAAGTCCAGGCATGGACACATGCATGTTGTCTTTACTGATGACTTTCCCTTAACAGGTACCCATGTTAGCAGCAATGTACAACAGAGTGAATGAAAACAGCGAGGAAGAAGACTTCAAAACTAACAAGCGCGCTTTTCGCTTTACAGTTCTGCTTACCGATTCAATGAGCCAAGTATTCGACGCTTACTAGATTGCCCTCCGCACTGTGTTCCCGAGCCAAGCCTAATTACGGTCGCCTCAGGTTTATGACTACCGTGTCGGTAATGCACTATATATATATATATATATATATATATATATATATATATATATATATATATATATATATATATATATATATATATATATATGTATATGTATATTATTTATTATTTATTTATTTATTTATTTATTTATTATTATTTATTTATACGCAGTAAAACAGACACGCGTACGAAGCGATTTATTGACGTTTCGGCCGCGGGTCCGGCCTTCATCAGAAGACTCATCAGAAATTACCAACGCGCGCATACGCCGTTTCTGATGAAGGCCAGACCCGCGGCCGAAACGTCAATAAATCGCTTCGTACGCGTGTCTGTTTTACTGCGTTCATTTACCTGGACCCAGAAACATCTTTTCTCGATATATATATATATATATATATATATATATATGTGTGTGTGTGTGTGTGTGTGTGTGTGTGTGTGTGTGTGTGTGTGTGTGTGTGTGTGTGTGTGTGTGTGTGTGTGTGTGTGTGTGTGTGTGTGTGTGTGTGTGTGTGGAGAATGCCTTGCGGGTAGCACTCACTAAAAAAAGAAAAGATGCCTTTACTAACGTTCAGCCGTGACACCGCCTACGTAGTTCAGTGTCTTGCGAAGCCCATGCCACAGCCCAAACGTTATGGAATGCATTTTTTTCCGGTTTTTGATGTGTGCTACCTGGAAGTTCATTCAATGTAGAAAGCGCCGCGCGCATACACCGTTGCTCGGCATGCGTTCACTAGTAGTCGCGAAGGCAGCGCCACCTCTCAACGTCAACTCCTTTTACTCTTTTATAAGCACAGAATAAATCGAGAATGCCTAATAACGCGCGGATTATTTTAAACGCATTTTTTTTAGTAAATAGCAGCGGACTGCGTACAGCATTCTGCACATCTCATTCGTGCACTATGAAGGCTTGCCCGTCAGGCAACGCGACATGCCCTTGTGACTTTCAAAGCGCAATTCAACAATACAAATCCTAATCATATGGTGAAAAAAGAAGCTCGTTCATGTCACTGCAATTCACAGCCAGGGTCTTGTGACACATTTCGGTCGGTTGTCAGTCCCTTTAAGAAAGCACATCGCGAATATATATAGTGATAGAGTAAGTATTTACTCTAAAAAGGCGTGACCTCACTCATGCTCACCTCATGTTCCACGATCCCAAATATTTGTCCATAAGTAAATATAGAGAAGGTTATTGTGTATACATATTTGAACTTTCTGACTATCAAGGAGGTAATTTCCGCGTCACTACAAAATCTGCCCTAAATGGTGGCTCTGTGCTGTACAGCACACGTGTGCGCTGTACAGCGCAGAGCCACCATTTAGGGCAGATTTAGGGCCTAATCTAAGGAAAAAAAATAACATGTTATCAGATTGACAGGAATTCAATTCTTTGACCTATTTCCACTCAGACAAAGCTGAGAGGGAATACCATGTCCAGAGGATGTTTTCTAATTCACGATAAACGGCAGCGCACACGGGGTTAAGACAGATACACAAAACACGAAAAAAAGGACGTCAGCGCTTGTGTCGCCCTTTTTTTGTGTTTTGTGTATCTGTCTTAACCCGGTGTGCGCTGCCGTTTATCGTGAATATGACCAACCAACTAGCCCACAAGTACGTTTTAAGCATGTTTTCTAAAACGCGTGCATCTATGATAGCACTGTGTTATCGATGCGCATTAACCAGACTTCACACCTGTGTGCAGATATCCCTATTATTAAAGTCGAGGCTACATGCCAGTTATCGTGTCTTCTGAAATATTATTAATTTTTCTTAGTCGCTTTCGCGCCTATTTCTATTGCAACCTTTATGTTGCAGTAAAATTTAATATTGAATTATATATTTCTTACTATCTATTTTACTATGATTTCCTTATCTACAATAGAGACAAAACTACCCGATACAGTGGAAGGGACTTTCAAGGTGGGCCTACACGTTTGAGCCAAAAAAGAATCCCAACCAGGAATGTCTTCGCAGCTTTGACATTCCTATCAAGCCAGAAGATTCCAGGATTCAATACGCGGCTGATGTTTTGCATCATGAAGTACAAAAAAATTACACCATCTCCCGCTAAAGGGGACCATGAGCCGATGCGAAGCCGGAGCACTTGCACGATCGCGTTCCGTTGGCTTTCGTTGGGCATGCTACGACCTCGCGTCGTGGAACGCGAAGAGGGACGCTACGCGCGTCGTATCTTCCATCTAGCCTGGCCGTTAATTCTCACAGGGCGAGCGGGGAACGCGGTTGACAGGCGGGCGAGAGGGGGGCAGCGTAGGAGAGGAGAGAGAAGGGGAGGGGACGCGCATGCGCTCGAGCTCATCGCGGCGTTGCGCAGGAGAGAATTTCGGCATGTCTAGCCCGCGTTTCAGAGGAAGAGTGGAAAGGGAGAGGGGAAGGGGAGAGGGGAAGGCGAGAGGGAAGGGGAGAGGGTGAGTGGAGAGGGTGAGTGGAGAGAGGAAAGGGGAGAGGGGTAGAGGACAGGGGGAGTGGAGAGGAGGTGTGTGGGGAGGGTATGCGCATGCGCAGTAAGGGTGGTCACGCCGCACACCACCACCACCACCGGATTGAGCTCCGCCTTAAGATACTTCGCATCTAAAGAAAGCTCCGGTTTTGAAGACCCTCGAGCGGAGCTGTAATCATTCTATTCGACATGGGTCATTTTCCGTTGGGCTTTCAGAGGAAGAAGACTACTGCTTGAAAAGCAGTAGATATTAAAGGGGTACTGACACAAAATTTCGCGGCCGAGATAGCCTGCTGGATCGATTCCCGTGTACGTGCGTGTACCATCTGCAAAATATCGACAGCGAATAAAGCTTGGACGGTATTTTATGTGAATTTCGAAGTTCGCGAGCGCGACCCAGCATTAGAGGCCGCACCTGGTGCATTTACACCCTTTGAGGTGACCCGAGGTGACCCACCCCTACTTCCCCTACGTAACCGTTGCAGCCGGTACAAGTTATGATGACGTCTAGCCGCCATTTCTGTTTTGAAGCGCTTCCCGACGAATCACTCCTCGCCAGCGGGTCAAACCTGAAGTGATTCGCCACGTCGAAAATTCCTTCCATCCCCGCCGCAAGAAAATCGTCGCCATCAGACGACTATGAGCCCGACGACGACAGACCACGCGGAAATGCGTCACTGTTCGTTGTGCTCACGTGACCGCGCGTTTCACTCGCTAGGTGGTGATAGTTGCACCCGGCGGCTTGTCGTTTTTGGAGCTCTGTCAAACCGAAACTGAGGCTGTGTCGGTAATGAGGAGCTTGTAATTAATTATCTGCCACGCGCTGCAGCAAACGATGTGCCGTGTTATGACTGACAGGCCCCCAGCAACACATTGCAGCAAAAAAACGCGGGGCGAAAATTTTTGTGTCAGGACTCCTTTAAGGGAAAAAGCAGATTTCGCTAGGCTTTATCTGGTTGAAGTCTGGTATTTTTCAGTCATAGCTACGAGCGAAAAACTACTTATCAAAATTCCTGTGCGCATAAACACCATCGTTCTCTTAAGGGAACCTCCTGGAAAGAAAGGTTTAAGATTTCCTTTGGAATGCCTGCACATCTTCGTGGCAACAGAAGGAGCTCCACTCACAACTGAAGAAATTTCCACATGCTGGGTGAACGAAAGGAGGGGGAATTAGCGGGTTCGCTTTTCTCTGATATGTGTCTTGTGACCCGTTGTTGAGCAAGTCAAATGCATTTTGTATTCTACATCAGGAGTGATAGAGAATAAAGAAGTGATTTTGAGAGATTGTAGGAATAGTTACTATGTTATGATGCATTAACAATCGTTGTTGTCAGCGCAAAAACGCCAAAATTCGCTCTTCTGAATTTCTTTGCGCTGATCAAAGTGGACGATTGGGCCAGTAGGTGATTCATGATCGACTTTGTGCTTGCTGTAGTGCAAAGTTGAACGAGACTACGCCTACAGAACATGAAAATAGATCTTCAGGAGAACTTCCAGCTCATTAGAGTAACCTATTGGTGTATCTGCGCCAACAGGATTCAAGACAATCACATCCAGCATATGAGTCAGTCGACCGTGAGAAAAAAAGGGAAAAAAAGAAAAAGAAGAAATGCAATTAGGATAGATAAGTGCCTTTTTTAGCTCGATAGACGGCAGATCTAGAGATTATTACACAACACGTCAGTCGTATATGTTCTACTATACCTTCATACCCAACAAAAAAACTAACCAATTTCACATTTTCCGGTGTACAAGATCATCTTTCAACGACTGTATCATTTCTGCACACCCGCTTAGACGGCGCCAAGCTTGCGGTGGCAGCCACATTTCAATAATAACTAAATGAAAACAAATAAAAACAATCTTTAACTTCCTTTTTTTTACTCTCATTCCTAGCGTTCTCAAACTTATCCAGTTCTAATTTGAGGTAACGCAAGGAGCAAACGAGCATCACCCAAGTGGTACACGAAAGGAAATTCGGTTTATTATGCAACCACAATATCCTGTTCGCACCCAAACATAATGGTACCCGCTAGCTGAAAAAAGAAACTCGGAAAGCAGCATGCTGCTCCAATATCCCACCGGTACGGCAGCGCAAGAAACTAAACAAACAAACAAACAAATAAAAACACGATTCTCTTTATGCATCGTGGGCGCGTCTATAACGGCCAGACATTTGGCATGGCACGTCTAGAAAAACTGCCAATTCATTGCCAGTCGTCGCCGTCGAGATAACGCCGACAAACAGCGCTCTCTTTTCTGCGCACCGAGGTGAAGCGAGTCTCGGGGCGTGTGTACTGTTTCTTTTGATTCTATTTTATTTAGTGCCGCGTCACTGCATACGTCATGGCGGGACTTTTGAATTCTTTAAGGTCGATACGCCACGTGGTGTCGTTCACGCGAACTAGGCCGCTGGTGTCCAGAAAAGCTGCATATGTCACGCTCTTCATGACAGGTATATCATAATTTTCATGTTACAACCTGTCATTTATGTTCATCATAAAGTCATGTCCCACCACACCAATCTTGGTGTATATCCAGTTAACGAAACGGTCATGAGAGCATAAAGATAGATAGATAGATAGATAGATAGATAGATAGATAGATAGATAGATAGATAGATAGATAGATAGATAGATAGATAGATAGATAGATAGATAGATAGATAGATAGATAGATAGATAGATAGATAGATAGATAGATAGATAGATAGATAGATAGACGAAATATGACTAATAAAATGTATCTATCTGCATACGTGTTGTCACTCATTTACATGATGAAGGGTGGGCAATGTCACGGGAGATTCACGGTTACCGAACAATCCGAGCTTCGCCCCACTCTTCATAATACACTTCGTGGATATGCGCGGATTTCTTTTTTCGTTGAGCGAAGTGTTATAAGGTGGATCGACGTCTTTGTGTAAATTGAGTAGTAGTGTGCAGATTGTGGGCTTACCAGGAACGTCGGCAACACTGGCACCTAAAGTGTCGCGTATGGTCCGACGTAATGTCAGAACACACATTAAAGCACATACGTCAGTTTTATTGAAACTAAGTTCACGCGCTGCGATGATGTGCGTGTCATAACTAGCAATCGTTGGCGCTCCGGGGTCGAGCAACGCTCGACTATAGCTTGCTGAGTCATAGGAGTATATATGTACTGTTTACATTGTTATAGGAACGGACAGCTAACACTGCAACCATTATTGATGTTGCCGCGAAATGATGCCTGTATAGAATCTTTTTCCTCAGCACTTCGAAGCTCTGGCGTGTCTCTGCGGTAGAATACTTGACTATCACGCAGAATCCCTTGGTTCGATTCCTGCTCAAATAGTGATCTTTATTCTTTGTGTGCGCCAAGATTTTTCACTCACCGATAACGACGCCGGCGCAGTATTTTCTTTGACAAACGCTCCGTAACGCAGTCGCGTTACGATTTTCAATGTTTATTCTCGCCGTTCTGGGGTTTACATAGACAGCGAATCCCCTGTGGCGCATACCCGCATTACACGGGTCGTGGTTTTCGAGTATGTGTCACATGTGACTGGTGTA
Source organism: Rhipicephalus sanguineus (assembly GCF_013339695.2). NCBI lineage: Eukaryota > Metazoa > Arthropoda > Arachnida > Ixodida > Ixodidae > Rhipicephalus > Rhipicephalus sanguineus. Next base: position 106,033,908 of record NC_051176.1, on the reverse strand, counting down.
AAGAATTTTATGACGTAGGAGACAAGGAAATTGTTATTCATGTCTTGACCTGCGAATCGTATTCGTCATACATTCACGTCCTCCTATGCCAATTTCGGTATGTAACAAGCTAAGGAGACGACCACGAGATCGCCAAAACGTAGGCGCATAGATAGATAGATAGATAGATAGATAGATAGATAGATAGATAGATAGATAGATAGATAGATAGATAGATAGATAGATAGATAGGCTCAAAGTCGCAGAACTTCGCTAAGAAATGCTTCGCATTTGAAAATGAAAAGGTCATAACGACTGTAATAAAGGAACGAAAGAAGTGTTAACTCTAAGGGGTCGTTTTTTCTTTGTTATACACAATATTAATGAGTACTAACAGACAATAATGCCAAGGAAAATATAGGGGATGTTATTAGTAGTAAATGTAAGGTAAATGTGAAGAAAGAAAAGTGGACGAAGAGATAGCTTGCCGCGGGCAGGGACCGAATCTGCGACCTTCGAATAACGCGTTCGATGCTCTACCAAATGAGCTACCGCGGCGGCCATCCCCCCGTCCACTTTATAGGGTATATATGTACATTTAAACGTGGGAGCGTCAGTCAGCGCCGCCAGTAGCCATGGCGGCGAGTGTGGAACACTCTTTTTCTGCCAGTTGGCGTCACGTGGCATGTGAACTTTATTACGAGCTGGCAGCTGACTAAATATCGCTCGCATACTACCTGAAAGCATATTGTGTATAACAAAGAAAAAACGAGCCCTTAAAATTAACACTTATTTCCTTAACACATCCCCTATACTTTCCTTGGCATTATTGTCTGTTAGTACTCATTAATATTGTGTATAACAAAAAAAAAACGAGCCCTTAAAATTAACACTTCTTTCAGGTAGTAACACTTCTTTCAGGAGTGCACATCGCCGCTAGTGTCATTTGCACGCTGTCACACAGGAACGCTTAGTGACACTCGCTGCAAAGTACACTTGCCGGCAAGTGCGTTCGCCAAACTCACTTCGCTGCGACGGAGTGTCTAGCCTCGGTTGCAGTGGCTTGCAAATAAATACGCTAATGCGAAACGCGGCGATCATGATATTTTTAAACCATTAAAACAAAACTTATTTTGGGCCTAGTTGGTTCATAATCCTAGAAGTACATTTACAGCGCAAAACCGCACCACAAAGAAAGAAGCGACACACACAAGCGCGATGAAATGTAGGTAATACACTGTTTCATTTTATTTTCACTCTGTTTCACTTTTGTTTTTATGTCGATTGTGTGGCGCATGTGCGGTAAGGCTGCCTTGGAGGTATATATGCATTGACAATTGCCGAAATAAAGTCACTTGATAGTCAGCGCTTGTGTGTGTCGTTTCTTTGTTTGTGGTGTGTCTTTGGTCTTGCGCTGTAAATGTACTTCTAGCAACCTTGCTTCTAGTTTTAAACCATCGTTCTCGTTATTAGGAATACTGCCATGTATTCAAACAAATCATACAACAAAAAACCTCGCTGCTCTCGCCCTCGGGCAGTTTGCGGTCACGTCCGCTAGGTGGATGCGGGAGCACATGCTGTGCAATGGCCGCGTCCGTCGCGTTGTTTACTTCCTTGCACATGGGCAGGTCAGTCATTCTTTAGTCATTTGCGATGGCATATGCCACGGGTGCCACTTCCACGAAGACAATGTGGTCCGACGCAGAGACGCGGGCGCTCATACGCCTTTGGGAGGAGCAAATGAGTGCTGCCAAAACACGCTACAAACACCCGTCACCACTACGCGTCCCTTCTGCACCGGAGTCCGCCATTTTTGTTTTCGATTCGTCTTTGATATGACACTGTCTTGTCTCGGCTCGCGATGACCAATGATGTTATGCGGTTGCAATATTTACTTCATTTGCGCGCAAAGTTTGTTGTAAATTATGTTCATGCCTAGAGAGAGAGAATGAAAAAAGGAAGGCCGGGAGGTTAACCAGATATTAGCATCTGGTTTGCTACCCAGCACTGGGGAGGGGAAATAGGGGCAGGAAAGAGGGTCTAGAGAGAGAGAAAGAGGGGAAAAAAGAGGAGGAAAAAAAAACGCGCGTACACACACAAGATAAAAAACAACACACACAGGGACGAAGTTCTTCTTGCAATCGTTCAAAAAGGCCGGTCGATCGCAAGAAGCGCAGGAGCGCTTGCATGGCCTTCTTCTGTGACGTTGCGTCTTGTCGATGGCATAGAATTCTTTCCTCCGACAAAGGTCGGTCGTCCAACTTGTTGAGCGCGTTTCAAAGAGATAGTCGCTGTGCACTGTACAGTGGGCAGTCGCAAAAAATATGTCTAATTGTTTCTGCGTTTCCACAGTGGTCACAGGCTGCGGTGTCGGCCATCCCAATGCGGAAAGCATAGGCGTTGGTAAACGCAACACCCAACCACAGCCTACACAAAAGGGCCGCGTCTGCTCGGCGAAGCCTTGATGGGACTTGAAGACTTAATGTAGGGTCAAATGAGTGCAGTCGATCATGTTTAAATCACTTTTCAGTGGTTACCAAGTCACTGCGGAATCGTCGGCAATGAACGGGCCGATCAAGCTGCCCGCTCAGCCCACGCAGAAGACCATGAACTACTACTACCGCTTTCTAGGACCGACGCTGCACGAAAGCTTCGTTTGCATGCTCGCCAACGCACGACGTCACAATGGAATCAGCCACACTTCATGCCTATAATACGCTATTAAACAGCGAGTATTGCCAAAAAGAACAAATATATGTTGCGCTACTAAACCACCAATTGCCACTGCCATCATTTCAAAAGCACACTTCTCTTCCTCGTGTAGCAGCGCGCCGCCAACGTGACACTCTGTGAGCGTAAGTGCACTCGCTCAAAATGACACGAAATTTGCCAGTGAGACCGGGGTATTTAGTCTGTGGTTTTTTAGTGCCACTTCATTAGCAGATCCATTGTAAATATTATCGAACACTGAGCCTTATAGTCAAACGGTGCCTCTCGTCGTTCGGGCTCACTTTTTTTTTGATCGCGCTACTCACATCCCTTTTTGACGAGGGAAGGAGAAATTTTTCGTTCTTTCTTTTTATGCGACGCGCTAAAGCATCTACAGCGTGTCGTCCCGTGAAGTACCACGGATTGGAGCCCAGTGTAGTACATCATGTTGTTATTGTTTCGCAAATTTGTCAGCCTTATTTTGCGCGAAAGCGTTTCTCGGATATGTTGGCGAAAGCGCTCACCCAGCTGGCGTCCGCAAAAGTCGTGTCCGGAAAGCACGTGGCCTCTACCACCGGAAGTGACGCCGGCGCAAACAACTATAGCCGCAGCACTCATCTGGCTGGCCACCGACGCCGCATGTACAAAGAGAGCGCGTCCTTGTCCTCCGTATCAGTTCGCCTTCAACACAATTTGGCAACTCCCCTTTGTAGCACCCCTCCTTAACAACGAAGTCAAAAGAAACGCTTTCTTGTTCTCATCTCCTAAGGATATGCTTAGGGATCCTCTGCAAGCTTTTATCCTATATATTAAATCATTTGTTGTGCAAAATATTATGTTTCCTCTGGGAGGGCAGTGATGCTCGACGATTGCTTAAAAGTACCGTTTGATGTGGTTCTCCTTGAGAGTATATAAACTTGACTGCTGAGAGAACTGCGCAAATTTCTGCTGCGGTATTGCGAAGCTATACATGTCGCTTGTTCTACGAAAAGTTCATTATAAACGCTGTGGTAGAACATTAAACACTGCATAATCCGTATGTATGTACTTGAATGCGGTCTTTTTTGCTCAGAGTATGCGACAATGATGAATATTTCGCTTCTGATAAAGGCAGATTTGATTTACACTAAATTTCTGGTACTAAAGGAAGTATAGCTGACACATGGAGATTTCGAGAAGGACGCTAGAAGTGAACGTGCCACTACTGTTATGAATCTACATTGTTTCATAATGCCATGCACCTCCTTCCTCGTCTTGGTTTTGAAGCATTTGTGAAGGCATATCTTGCGGCTGTACTAAAATAGCGACGGCACGTCTCCGCAAGCCTCAGTCTTGTTGCTTTCGTACAGCTGCCCAGTTCCCGCAGAGGAGGCAAGCTGCGGTTTAACCTCGGGCAATTCAGGACAGCGAGCGTGTATGTGTACGACGCAAAGCGGACGCCATTCATGCCACAAATGACACTTTTCTTCGCGCCAGGGTCGCTTTGGCAACACCACGACACCGCGCGTTCTGTCGTCGTTACTAAACCTGCTGTGCTGCTCAGGAAACACTTCTCGATGGGGTTCCGACTGCGCGTCACGCCGTGGAATCATTTCAATGGGCGCTCGTTGGTCGCCGGCACTGGACAGCAAGCGGTGCCCTAATTCTGGCAACGTCTATTGTGACGCCTTTTCTTTTTCGTTTTTTTTTTTTCGCACTACCAGCACCGAAATAGAAACGCATGAGCCTCTGACGCAATGTCGACGCGTATACACTTTTTCGGCGAAGGACACAAATGTTTCCAACATCTACATCGCCCACACGAAGCGATACCTTTTTTCCCCTTCGTCGATTCACGTAACTGAGCGCACTGCCTCTTTCTCGATCGGCGTTTGTTACCTGCGTGTGTTCCTTACGAATAGGCGTCACGTAAGCGCCGCCCCATTTTAACTCTATATACGGCTTATAAAGAGCAAAAGCCTTTTCTTGTGTTCGCTCAGCCTGCTGTGCGCGTTTTTTGCTGTTGTGGAGGCAAAGATGACGTGCGCCATGCTGAATTGGTACGAGAGGCATCGCGCATATGCAGCTGACTGCGCAAACAGTGCGTCCCCGAGATAGGAACGGGGACATTGTGCTCTTACGAGTCGCGAGTCTTGGGGCGATGGGAGCACAATGACGCTTATTTTACGATCGACTGTATAACAGGCGTTGCTATAGATTGCACGCAGCATGGCGTGCTGCGTAGGTGCTACTTTGCGCCTTTGGAACAGGGCCGTCCATGTTTGGAGAGAAACGCCAACGTTCTTTTCACTACAATGTGATTCAACATTTATTCCCTTCCGTGCGAAGAATTCGGCTATTAGGATATTTGAGGCGGGCATTTATTAACGAAGTATTATTTGTACAGGCTCTGGGGCTCAACTTTTTTGCTAACACTTTTAGTCCCGCACATCGAAGGCTTGTAAGGGTTGCAAAGGAACCCTTACAAGCCTCTGGAGGTAGTATATTTTAAAGTGCATTGCGTGTAGAGGTTGACGCCGTTATTTCGAGCAGTGCAGCAAATTCTTCTTTCTCGATTACGCGCCTGCCTAGCAGACTTACTTTCTATATGTGTTCTGGTATTGAATGCTTTTAAATGATTCTTCCATATGCTACATATTGCTACGTTGTCCTACGAACATACACTGAAAAATTCTGCAGCTGACTTGTTTGTTATTCTTACACTAGACAGGAAGCGAGCCTAGCCTGGCTGTCGGTCCAGTGCGTTTTCTATATGAGTGAAAAGTAAAGCGATTTTGATTGGTTGATCGATTTACTGGTAAGAAATTCGTAATATGGCTTAAATGTGTGATCGATCACAAGTTTTATCAACGCGAATGGCAAGAGGCGTCGTGGACGGCGCTGAAAGTGCGATGCAAATTATGAGCAAACGTCAAGAACAACACAGCCGGTTTCGCATTATACAGCATATATAATAGCTCCCCGAACGTCACTGGTGCTCTATAATCTCGTTCGCTGCCCTCCTGATCAAATTTCATCCATCTTTTTCCAATATCCCACGCTATAGAACCTGCTTCGTGCGACACCATGTGAGAGAAACGCTTTCACAAGAACTGGGTGCTTAGATTACATGTGTTAACGTCTTGAAATGGGTTGGTTGGTACATACTGCTTTTTGAACGGAGAAACAGCGCTAGAACAAGGACGAAGACGAGAGGAGACAGCGCCGTGTTTGTCTCCTCCCGTCTTCGTCCTTGTTCTAGCGCTGTTTCTCCGTTCAAAAAGCACTTACATTACAGGTTGAATAGATTGGATAGCTCTGTTCTGCTAAGACGCTATTGGCCTGTGCATATGAAAGCTTTCTTGCTCGCCAAATGCCACACCCATTGTACGGCACTCACCTCGCATAAAACTCAAACGTAACAAGCAAAACAGCTCTAGTTTGTCGATGCCGCGGGCTACGTATAACAATGGTTGAAATAGATCGCGTGTTACTGGCTGCCATGTGCCAGCTAAGCCATCTGACGTCTTTTTACAGGCTGTCCACCCAACAAGGCCGACGATCCCACTGGCGGTGGCTATTTTGTGTCCTTTTCTTGTCAGGCGCTGCGAAGACCAAACGTTGACAAGCGGATGTGTCGCGTTAATGCTTCCAAGAAAGAGCACGCTCTCAGCGTGCGCGAGGTTCAAATAGAATCGACGCTATAGGGTGATCGATGACCATTCCGTGGTTTCTTCTGTACCGGCAGCTCGTCAATTTTTTTCACGAGGCGCTGTTTGAGTTGCTGGTGCGAGAGAGTGTTCACAATGCCACCGCACAGCTTTCCATCGAACAACCGCACACCGTGTAGAAATTATTATTGTTATTATTATTATTATTATTATTATTATTATTATTATTATTATTATTATTATTATTATTATTATTATTATTATTATTCCATCTGTGAGTGTGGTGTGCATTATCAGTAGTCGAGATATGCAAGGAACGTTTAGACCAGGGGTTCTCAGACTTTCTGGCCTTTGGGAACCCCAACAGCTTTTCCAGAGTACCACGGAACCCCTAACTTTTTCTTGAGCATGAAGACAGTCGAAAGCGCAAGGGGATGGGGGGGGGGGGGGTGATAACGCGTCTCGACGTGCGCAACCACAGTATTAACACTGCCCGCGTTGGCTTCTTCTCTTTTCTCTAATATCGATGGCCATCGCCGTTGATGTAGAACTCCCAGTAATACATAGACTTGCGATTTCCTCCCGCGCCGCTCCGTGAGTCGAGTAAAGCGCCCGCCGACGATACACTGCATGCTTCAGGCACCCCGCAGCGTAAGCAATGCGTTCACACAAACGATGCGCCGGGCGTGTACATAGGCCTGTTTCATTTTTTGCAAAACAAAAAAAGGAGCCATGCCAGTCGCACAGCGAAACAGTCGTCGACCGATACACGTACCGGTCATACGCTAAACCCAAACGTTCGTGTAGCCCACAGCCGGCACGAAGCGACGCCTCTTACGCACCAAGCGCTCGTTGCGCGTCTTGATTACAAAACCGACAAAGAGCAGTGGCAAATCACCGTGTATGACAACTGTGCCACGTGAACGCCTGGTTTAGACTATCCATAAAAAAAAACAAGGAAAAAATTGATAGAACCAGAGTCATTAAAGGTATGACTAACTGCAAAACAAAAATGATAGAGGCTTTAATAAAGAAAGGAAAGATCAGAGAGACGTGTTCACTGACTGCTGTCAAAAGGTCAACAGACGCCCGAGGATCCTTAAGCATGAAAGAGCTTTTTACCCTGCATCCCCATTCCCTAGCTACTGTGTAAATAAAACAAAAATTGCGTTTCCTTACAAAACTGCTAGTCTGTTATCATCGTCAGCAACAACAACATATTTATCAGCCTATTTTTATGTCCACTGCAAAACAAAGGCCTCTCCCAATGATATCCGATTTTCGCTGTCCTGCAAGAGCTGTTTCTATTTTATGCATGCAAATTTCTTAACTTCGTCACACTACCTAACCCTATGCCGCCCTCGGCTGTGTTTCCCATCCCTTGGTATCGATTCCGATGCTCTCACTATCGTTTATGTGCCTTTCACATTACGTTACCTACTCAGGACCACTTTTATTTTTTTTTCTAATGTCAACAAGGATATCGCATACCCCTGGTTGTTATCTGATCAACTTTGCTCTTTTCCTATCTCTTAATGTTTCGCGTACTGCTTTACGTTTCATCCCACGCTGCGCAGTCCTTAACTTTTCCTTGAGCTTATTTTATCATCCAAGTTTCTACCCCATATGTTAGTACTGGCAAAATGCAGCGATTCTGCAGTTTTCGCTTTAAGGACAGCTTTAAGTTGCCTGTCATGATTTGGGAATGCCTGCGATATGCGTTCCAACCCATTCTGATTCTTCAGTGAATTCCCTTTTAAGAAGTAGTCTGCCCTTGTAATAGGTGACCTATACTATATGCACTCAGACGCAGATTTTAGGTTTATTGCCAACCGTGAATTCTTGCTCTTTCACCAGACTATTGAGCATTACCTTAATCTTTTGCATATTCATAGGTGTGTAGTCGTGCATGCATGAAATGTGACAATCTCTTTGCCATGCTCTCAACAAGATAGACGACCAGCCTCTATCAGAAGAAAGACTTTTACGCCATCGTCCGGACATAACGTCGCAGAAGAAGGCTTTACAAGCACTACTCGCCTTCCTGCGATCCACTGGCCTGTCAGAGCGCCTCTGAGCGGAACGCTCTTGTGTGTGTGTGGATGTGATTGTTTTTTTTGTTTTCTTTCTTATTATTTATTTTCTCTCTCTCGCTTTCAACCCCCTATTACCCAACCCCAGTGCAGGGTAGCATACCGGATGCAAACTTCTGGTTAACCTCCCTGCCTTCCTCTGCTCTTCCTCTTCTTCTTCTTCTGCATATTCATCTTTAATCCTACTGCGACACTTTCTCTGTTGAGATCCTCAATCATTTGTTCTAATACTATGCCATTATTGAAATATGCACTAGACAAAAGCTGGAAAGCTATATCACTCACATGTACAGGGTCGTCCACTCTTGGTACGAACACGGCGCCGCGTGGCTGCGCTCCGCGGGGCGCCGGCGCTAGCGGTGCGGCCGCGCATCGAAGCTGATCGGCACAGGCGCACAAGAGCTTGGAGGCGGGGCTTCGTTTCGATTGAAAAGCGCGGGAGCACGCCGTGCGTGTTTTGCCGTGAAGCAAATGTAAAGCGCCTGAGAAACCACGAAGCGTTGCAGGAAAGGGCGCTTCGCTCAGCGCAACGTGTTGTGTAGTTACGGTATTTGAGAAGTGAGTGGTCCCTCTTTTTTCAATACCATAGTACCATTTTAATGTATACATCGACGCACAGATGGACAGATTGACGAACGGACGGACAGATGCGCGGACAGTCGGACGGACATAGTACGGTCTATTTTTAAGCCATATTCGCGCTATGAATGCTCTATCAACACCCAGGCCCGTAGCCAGGAATTTTTTCGGGGGGGGGGGGGGGGGGGGCACTTGCTGAAAACGTTGACTATTTCAGAAAAACACATATTCTCATTATTTATTTACAGTAAAAACACGTACTTCACCGAAATTGCGGGGGGGGGGGTGCCAAGGCCCCTAGCCCCCCCCCCCCCCCCCCCCCCTGGCTTCGGGCCTGGTAACACCTGTGTTTCGGTCCGACGGGGACGTACGCCGACGACGGCGACAGCGGACATCGTATCGTGAGAGAATAAGGAGCTTCCCTCCTAAAAAGAGGGGCCGCTCAATTCTCAAATACCGTGACTACATAACACGTTGCTCTGAGCGAATCGCGCTTTCCTGCAACGCGTCGTGGTTCCTGAGGTGCTTTGTGTTTGCTTCACGGCAAAACACGCACGGCGCGCTCCCGCGCTTTTCAATCGAAACGAAACCCCGCCTCCAAGCTATTGTGCGCCTGTGCCGATCAGCTTCGATGCGCGGCCGCACCGTTAGCGCTGGCGCCCCGCGGAGCCCAGCCACGCGGCGCCGTGTTCGTACCAAGAGTGGACGACCCTGTACAGTCCTGTCGAAGATGACGTCTTCGCATTACTGCTAGCCGGGGCACTAAGTGAATAGAATTTTTAAGGGACGCTATAACGTAAAACTATTCCGTTCTCTTTCCATTCCAATGTGCCTGATATCAAACTTATGCCGCTGCACAACGCAAAGCATAGGCGGGAGCCCGTAACTTTTGGAAGACAGCCCAATCGAATGCTGTTGTTACTTACGGCGAGTCCTTTTTTTCAACAGGTAGCTTTGCCTCTTCTAACGCGATTTCCTTATCTCGCATGCTGACACGATGTCGATGAGCGTGCAGAGCGAAAACGGAACACGGGGCGAGGTGTGCTGCATCAGCGTTCCGCGTCTACGATTAATCCGCCTCCCCTCGTTTTACCGCAGCGGTGATCAAGTGGTTAGCTTGTTTGCCTGCAATGCTCGAGTAACTGGGTTTCATTCCCAGTGCCGCCAGACACTCACCGGTTCTTCCAAATGGGAATGAGGTACCGCTACCTGGCGCCCGGTGGCGAGTGTACTCATTGCGAGGTGTGCCTCTTCTGTCAAATAAATGAGGCATACCAAAATGAAGCCTCTAAGCGATAGCGCGGCCGCAGCATATACCTATGAACCTTTATCACTGTATACACACGTACCCATTCATGAGCGGACGCTATCAAAGCTTTTCGAAAATAATTTCTTCAAAAATTTAAGAAAACTGGCGCCTACAGTGACTCATTTAAATGCGAATCATTTCTTAGCGAACCTCAGGCATTTTGAGCGTTTCTATCTATCTATCTATCTATCTATCTATCTATCTATCTATCTATCTATCTATCTATCTATCTATCTATCTATCTATCTATCTATCTATCTATCTATCTATCTATCTATCTATCTATCTATCCGCCTACGTCTGGGTGCTCTCGTGATCGCATCCTCAGCTTGGTGTAGACCAAAATTGGCATGGGAGGGTAAGAGGGTTTGACGAATATGACTGCCTGGTCACGACATGAGTAACGTGAAAATCCTGCCGCGTATGTCGACAAACCCTTTTCTCCAGACACGTGTGACACCTACCCGTATACCACAGGCCATGGTTAGCGGGTATGCGCCACAGGTGATTGACAGTTCATATCTTCCCAGGAACGGCGAGAACAGACATCGGAAATTTAAATGCGAGAGCGTTAAGAAAAACCGGCATCGGCAGTGTTGACCCGACGAATGCATGGCTAATATCGGTCGCAACTGCTGTGCGTATCACGATCATGACTTATTTAATATTTCTGTTTCTAAGTTAAATTTAAATAAATTCATGGCACCTTTGCATCTAAACCTACGAAGTATTAGAAGCAAAGGAGATGACCTGCGAGAATTGCTTGGAAATCTGGACATCAGTTTAAATGTGTTGATGTTTACTGAGACATGGCTAACGCAAAGTGAAAAGCCACCCCAATTAGAAGGGTACATATACCAAGGCATCAGACGTACTAGTGGGCGCGGTGGCGGCGTGGCTATGTATCTTAGAGAACATCAGCAATACGAGGAGATTTCAAGTTTCACCACTATTAATGAACATGTAGAATGTCTTACTGTGTGTTTGAAATCTTCTTACGTATGTGTCATATATCGGCCTCCAAATGGAAATAAGACCATTTTTTGAATTCACTGATGAACTACTAAACTACCTAAATAACACTGGTTCAATGTTTCTGATAATGGGTGACTCGAATATTAACATGTTAGGAAATGAAACTAATGCGCGTGAACTTAAGAGAATTATAAATGCCTATGGCTGTGAAAATTTTATCAATCTAGCCACTCGCATTACGGCAGATAGCGCGACGTTGTTAGATGTCGCCATTACGAATGCACCTGGCCCAAGCAGCTATGCTGGTCTCTTGTCAGTGGACATAAGTGATCATCTGCCGACGTTTTGTTTCTTGCCAATGTCGAATGATAAAAGCATAAAAATGGGCGTGTGCTCATATCGAAATATCAACCCGAATTCTTTAGCTCACTTCCGCTCTCTTATCGAAAAGACAAACTGGGAACCGATTTTCGAGCAAAGTGATGTAAATCAAGCATATAACAATTTCTATGCCAGTTTCATGCCATGTTACGAGCTAGCCTTTCCTATTAAGACAACTAAGCGTACCTCCAAGAAAAAGATTAGAAAGCCATGGATTACGCGCCTACTTTTATATAAGATTGCCGCTAAAAATAACATGTATCATTCTTTCGTTAAGACGCGGGACCCACAGAAATTTGCTGAGTTCAAAATGTATCGAAACAAGCTCAGTGCGGAACTTAGATATGCAAAAATATGTTACTATGAGAATTTGTTCTCCCAAGTATCAAACGACAAAAAGAAGTTCTGGCAGGCGGTTAATAATCTTGCTCAAAGAAAGAATGACGCAGCACCCATAGTTGTAACCACAAATGAAGGCATCCTAAATGATGAGGAAGCTGCTACTGTGCTAAACCACCAATTCATTCGTAGTGGAGAGTATAGTCCGACTGTGCACAATGAACATTCAAGTGTAGATGCGTATAACAAAAGCAGTTCAATTACTTCTATTGTACTGACACCAGCTACGGAGCACGAGCTGTCAGACATCATGCGTAACCTAAAGAATAATGCAGCTGCAGGCTACGACGATATCAAACCAGCTGCCGTGAAACACGTAATGGACATAATTTGCAGTCCTTTAACTCATGTCGTTAACTGTATGCTCGAACAGGGTGTGTTCCCAGAAGCACTCAAGCTGGCTAGAGTGTGCCCGGTGCACAAAGTGTGGCACAGACTACACTTTTAATAATTAACGACCCATATCGGTATTACCGGTGATGTCAAAGATTTTTGAGACAATCATAAACGTCCGCATTGATAGTTTTGTCCAAAAGTACTCTATTAATAATATCTGGGGTTTAACGTCCCAAAACCACCATATGATTATGAGAGACGCCGTAGTGGAGGGCTCCGGAAATTTCGACCACCTGGGGTTCTTTAACGTGCACCTAAATCTAAGTACACGGGCCTCGAACATTTTCGCCTCCATCGAAAATGCAGCCGCCGCGGCTGGGATTCGATCCCGCGACCTTCGGGTCAGCAGTCGAGTGCCATAACCACTAGACCACCGTGGCGGGGCCAAAAGTACTCTATTATGTCTGACGTACAATATGGGTTTAGAAGAAAAAAGATCCTGTGAAGAAGCGTTACTCTCTATTAAACATGAAATAATAAATAACATTGAACAAAGATTATACACCATTGGTCTCTTTTTAGATTTAAGAAAAGCTTTTGATTCTGTAAACTACGCCATTTTGTTGACTAAGATGTATGATTGTGGGATAAGAGGGACAGCACATGACTTGATTCGAAGTTACTTGCAAGACAGGTATCAGTATGTATCTATCAACAATTCCAAATCTCCGAAATTAAAGATACTACAGGGCGTCCCACAAGGATCTATACTTGAACCCTTGTTGTTTAACCCGTACATAAACGATCTTTCTTACATACCATAGTCTCAAAGTGTAATTATGTATGCTGATGATACTAATGTGTTTTTTTCCGGAAAGTCATTGCAAACGTTACAGATTTCAATAAATAATTACCTAAAACTACTTATGTCGTGGTTGCACAGCAACAAACTGCAACTTAATATTGCCACGCCCACTTCTTGTCTTGTTTTGATGTATTCGGGTTTGACCGGCAAGGACGGTTATCAACGCTCGACGCTGTCCGCGAAGCAGTGTTCGAGAAGCTTCCCGTCTGTAGTAGATCGTTCTGTTAAGATTGCGCCCCGCACGCGAATGTTCCAGCTTTGTGTAGAGATAACGCCGCCACCAGCGATATTGCTGGAAAGTTCGATAGCGCCTGTATAAAAGCCGACGCGCTTGACCGCTTGTCAGTTGATCGACGGACGACGCCCTGTTCGCCGCTATCTTTGTACAGCGTGTATTGCTGTAGTTCTAGTTCTCATTTTCCGGCCACAAGTTCGGCCAAATAAACAGTTTCATCCTGCAAACGCCGACTGCTGTCTTCGTCGACGTCACGACCACGTGACATCTGGTGGAGGTGCTGCTTCTTCCATGATCCGGACGCCCCCGCGAAGCGCTGACCCAAGCCCAAGCCGCGAGGAGGACGACAGCAAAGAAAACCCGGATCGTCGAACAAGCCGCAGGCAGAAGGGACTGCAGCCAGAGCACGGGCTCCTTCCCGAACAAACCAGGCAGCCCAAGGTCCCAATACCCACCGCAGCGACGATGACCGACCCCGTGCAGCCTGCGCCGATCCTACTCCGGCAGCCCAAGGAGCCGCCAACCTTCCGCGGGTCGTCATTCGAAGACCCGGACACCTGGCTCGAGACTGTCGAAAGGGTCTCAACATTTAACAACTGGGACTCCGAGGACAAGCTGCGTCACGTTTACTTTTACCTTGAAGACGCAGCAAGGACCTGGTTCGAGAATCGGGAGTCCATTCTTCGAACTTGGGACGCCTTTCACAGCGCTTTCCTGCAGACGTTTGCAAGCGTCGTCAGAAAAGAAAGGGCCGCAGCCTTGCTAGAGACGCGGGTCCAACTTCCAAATGAAAGTGTTGCCATCTTTGGAGAGGAAATGACCAGACTGTTCCGCCACGCTGACCCAGCCATGCCTGAGGACAAGAAAGTCAGGTTGCTCATGCGAGGGGTAATGCAAGAGCTCTTCGCTGGGCTGATGCGGAACCCACCGTCGACAGTCCAAGAATTCATCTCAGAGGCGACGACGATTGAGAAGACCCTGGAAATGCGCAACCGCCAGTATAATCGCCGACTGATTCAAGACAGCCCAGCTGTTCATGCCGTCGGCTCCGACGACCTGCGTGAAACGATCCGAGCGATCGTGCGGGAAGAACTGCGCAAGCTTTTACCCTTACCACAGCCTGAAGTTGCCTCGATCGCTGACATCGTCCGAGAGGAAATACAGCAGTCTCTGGGCACCCCCGAGTCAGCGCAGCCACAGCTGCAAGCAGTGAGCTATGCCGCTGCAGCCCGACGCAACGCCCCCCCTCCTCGCCCACGTCAAGACGCCGCGCCACCCCAGCAGTTCCGCCGCCAGGCACCACCGCCGCCGCCACCGACGTCATACCGCCCGCCAGCCGGCCAGCTATACACGCCGAGGAAGACCGACGTTTGGCGCGCCCCCGACCACCGACCACTCTGCTACCATTGCGGGGAAGCTGGCCACACTTACCGCCGCTGCCAGTACCGACAGATGGGACTGCGTGGGTTCGCCATCGATGCGCCGCGTCCACAGCGAGGGGAAAGACCACGCGACATCACCGACTACCTCGCGGGAACGCAATGGACGCCCCGACAACCTTCCCGTTCGCCGTCGCCAGGCCGCTACGTCTCCCCCCAACGCCGACCATACACTGGCCCAATGCGAGGCCGGTCACCCAGCCCGTATCCGGAAAACTAAGGGCAGCAACCGATGGAGGTGCGGTTGCTGTACGACGAAATACCGAAGATCCTCCGCCGCCGACGACACCGCTGCAACGAAATCTAAAGAACATGCGACAAGCCGAACGAAGCCCTGACGTCGCAACTTCACGGCCCGAAGAAGACCTGACCACACAACGTCGAAGCAGCGGGACAAACCGACGTAGCCGTGATCCGACGCCGCGACCAAATCGAAACAGTAGGCGACGAACGAGTGACCTCGACGTTCTCATCGACGGCCACAACGTCACCGCTCTCGTCGATACTGGAGCCGACTATTCTGTTATCAGTGGACCGTTCGCGACGAAGCTGAAGAAAGTCAAGACCGCCTGGAAAGGCACCGAAATCCGGACAGCGGGAGGCCACCTAGTAACGCCGGCAGGAATTGCACAGCGAGGGTCTCCATCAACAACCGGATTTATCCCGCAAGCTTCGTAGTCCTTCAGCATTGCTCCCGAGATGTTATCCTTGGTATGGACTTCTTAGGCCTTCATGGTGCAGTCATCGACCTCAAATCGAAGTCGATAACACTATCTACAGAAAAAGCATTACCGCGGTACACGCCGCCAGGGAAGCATGCCTTGAATGTTCTGGAAGACCAGGTCACCATTCCCCCTCGCTCCAGCGTCATCATTTCCGTCGGCTCTCAGAAAGTAGCAGATCTAGAAGGCGTCGTCGAAGGCGACCAGCACCAGTTGATTAACCGCGAGATTTGCGTCCCAAGAGGAATAGCAGAGTTGCGGGGAGGCAAAGCAACAGTGATGCTCACAAATTTTAGCAGCGAGTACAAGCACGTAAACAAAGGCAGGACAGTCGCCTACATCGAAGAAATTGTGGCAGCCACCAATGCTTTCGCCATCGCCGATTCTACCGAGCCCACACCGACGAACCAAGCTCCTCAACCAGCTTTCGACGTCAATCCTAGCCTTCCGAAGCATAAACAAGAGCAGCTCAAAACCCTGCTCTTGAAATACAGGGACTGCTTTTCGTCATCGTCAAGAATCCGCCAGACCCCAGTCGCAAAACATCGGATCATAACAGAGGAAAATGCCAGGCCACTCCGGCAGAGCCCGTACAGAGTTTCGACGCGAGAACGCGAATCCATAAAGAAACAAGTCGACGAAATGCTACGCGACGACATCATCCAGCCGTCGAAGAGTCCATGGGCGTCACCCGTGGTGTTAGTGAAGAAGAAAGACGGAACCCTACGCTTCTGCGTCGATTATCGCCGCCTGAACAAAATCACGAAGAAGGACGTCTACCCTCTCCCACGGATAGACGACACCCTGGATCGACTCTACAACGCTAGGTACTTTTCGTCGATGGACCTCAAGACCGGCTATTGGCAAATCGAAGTCGACGAGAGAGACCGAGAGAAGACTGCCTTTATAACACCAGACGGCCTCTTCGAGTTCAAGGTTATGCCCTTTGGTCTTTGCTCGGCACCTGCGACGTTCCAGCGCGTTATGGACACCGTGCTGGCTGGATTGAAGTGGCAGACTTGCCTTGTGTACTTGGACGGCGTCATTGTGTTTGCCTCAAGCTTCGACGAACACCTCCGGCGCCTTGACGCTGTGCTACAAGCAATCAAGACCTCTGGCCTCACCTTGAAGCCTGAAAAGTGCCGCTTTGCATACGAGGAGCTACTGTTTTTGGGTCACGTGATCAGCAAGGGTGGTGTTCGCCCAGACCCGCGGAAAACAGCTGCCATCGCTGCCTTCCCGCCCCCACCGACACGAAAGCCTTGCGCCGTTTTCTCGGCTTGTGCGCCTACTACAGGCGCTTCGTCAAGGACTTTTCACGAATAGCCGAACCGCTAACTCACCTCACGAAAACCGACGTGCCATTCAAGTGGGAAACGGCGCAAATCGAAGCATTTGAAGAACTGAAACGACGCCTTCAGATGCCTCCGATACTAGCCCATTTAAGACGAATACGCCGATACGGAAATCCACACCGACGCAAGCAGCGTAGGACTCGGCGCCGTCCTTGTGCAGAAGACTGACGGGCAGAAAGGGTCATCAGTTATGCTAGCCGGTCGCTATCAAAGGCAGAAAGGAACTATTCCACAACAGAAAAGGAGTGCCTAGCGATCATCTGGGCTGCATCCAAGTTTCGCCCCTACCTTTACGGCAGGCCCTTCAAAGTTGTGAGCGACCACCGCGCATTGTGTTGGCTAGCTAACTTGAAGGACCCTTCAGGTCGCCTCGCACGGTGGAGCCTACGACTTCAAGAATTCGACATTACCGTCGTTTACAAGTCCGGAAGAAAACACTCCGACGCTGACTGCCTGTCTCGCGCCCCCGTCGACCCACCGCCGCAGGACGACAAGGAGGACGACTCCTTCTTGGGAATCATAAGTGCCGACGACTTCGCCGAACGACAGCGAACGGATCCAGAACTCAGGGGCCTTGTGGAATACCTCGAGGGCAGGACCACCGTTGTTCCGAAGGTATTCACGCGGGGACTGACGTCGTTTTTCTTGCGCAACGGTGTTCTCCTAAAGAAGAACTTCTCACCGCTTCGAGCCGATTGCCTTCTCGTGGTACCCTCGACATTGCGGCCAGAGGTCCTCCAGGCGCTGCACGACGACGCGACGGCTGGACACCTGGGTGTTTCTCGCACGCTAGCAAGAATACAGGAGAAGTACTACTGGCCGCGCCTTTCCGCCGACGTCACTCGCTACGTAAAGACCTGCCGGGACTGTCAGCGACATAAGACACCGCCCACTAGGCCAGCCGGACTTCTGCAGCCTATCGAGCCACCTCGACGGCCGTTCCAGCAAATCGGGATGGACTTACTGGGGCCGTTCCCGACGTCCAATACCGGAAACAAATGGATCGTCGTAGCTACCGACTACCTCACCCGCTACGCCGAGACAAGGGCCCTGCCCAGAGGCAGTGCCGCCGAGGTAGCGAAGTTCTTCGTTGAGAACATCGTCCTGCGTCATGGCGCCCCAGAAGTCCTCATCACCGACAGAGGTACGGCGTTTACTGCTGACCTAACTCAGGCAATACTGAGATACAGCCAAACAAGCCACCGCCGGACCACAGCGTACCACCCACAGACAAATGGCCTCACCGAGCGGCTCAACAAGACCATCGCCGACATGTTGGCCATGTATGTCGACGTCGAACACAAGACGTGGGATGCCATCCTTCCGTATGTGACCTTCGCATACAACACGGCCGTCCAAGAAACGACGCAGATGACGCCGTACAAGTTGGTCTACGGAAGGAGCCCGGCGACGACGCTCGACGCCATGCTACCCAACGTCATCGACGAAGAAAACCTCGATGCCGCCGCTTACTTACAACGTGCCGAAGAAGCTCGACAGCTCGCCCGCCTGCGCATCAAGACCCAGCAGCACACCGACAGCCGTCGCTACAATCTTCGACGACGCTTCGCGGAATACCAGCCCGGCGACCGTGTTTGGGTCTGGACGCCGATACACCGACGTGGGCTTAGCGAAAAACTCCTTCGGCGATACTTCGGGCCATACAAGGTTCTTCGACGCCTCGGCGCTCTTGACTACGAGGTGATCCCGGACGGCATTACGAACTCCCAGCGACGCCGCGCACGACCTGAAGTCGTCCATGTCGTGCGCCTTAAGCCATTTTTTGCGCGTTAGCGAACCTGGGGACTTCCTTTGTTATTTATTTGTGTATGCACTTGTTTTTTTTTTCTCTTCTATGTTATTTCACAAGCATCGGGATGATGTTTTTTCAGAGGGGGGCAATGCCACGCCCACTTCTTGTCTTGTTTTGATGTATTCGGGTTTGACCGGCAGGGACGGTTATCAACGCTCGACGCTGTCCGCGAAGCAGTGTTCGAGAAGCTTCCCGTCTGTAGTAGATCGTTCTGTTAAGATTGCGCCCCGCACGCGAATGTTCCAGCTTTGTGTAGAGATAACGCCGCCACCAGCGATATTGCTGGAAAGTTCGATAGCGCCTGTATAAAAGCCGACGCGCTTGACCGCTTGTCAGTTGATCGACGGACGGCGCCCTGTTCGCCGCTATTTTTGTACAGCGTGTATTGCTGTAGTTATAGTTCTCATTTTCCGGCCACAAGTTCGGCCAAATAAAGTTTCATCCTGCAAACGCCGACTGCTGTCTTCGTCGACGTCACGACCACGTGACAATATCAACAAAACTAAATACATCATTTTTGCACCTATTAACAAACCAATGAATTTTAAGTTAACAATATTGTTTCAAGACGTGCAAATAGAACAAGTAAAAGCTCATAAGTTCTTAGGCATCTGGTTTAGAGGCGATATGTCCTGGACGACGCATGTAGAAAAATTATCTGCGAAACTTAGTAAAATCACGGGATGCTTTAACAGAATCGGGGAATTGATTCCGCTTTGGCTTAAAAAAAGTATTATATTACTCCATGTTCTACTCTCGAGTTACATATTGCTTGCTCGTTTGGGGTACGACATACTCAAAAAACTATCAACAATTGATAATATTACAAAAAAGAGTCCTTAGATGCTTTGAAAACTACACAGGTAGGCTTCAAGATTTGCGAACGCATGATTTGTTTATTAAACCCACTTTGCTGAAAGCTAACCAGATATACTACTATAGGCTATTTCAACATATAAAAACGAACAAACTCTACACAGCTAAATCATCCGAATCAAAATGTCGGTATTCCCTACGCAATGAAACTAGGGTAATAACGAAGTTCAGAACAGTTTATGGCAAGCAGCATATAGGCTACCAGGTTCCGCAATTATTAAATCGCCTAAGTCCCCTTAATTTTTGTACTTTGTCAAAAAAATCTATGAAACTGTATATTACAGAGCATCAAATGGAATATGCATGATGTGTATCATTTTCGTGTCATACTGTTATGCTTTTTTATTTTTTTACAATTGAATTATGCAATTCACTCTCGTTTCCTATGTTATTTTTTACTGAAGTCACAGGAAATTTATTCTACAGATTCTTAATCATCTGTATTTAACCATTGTTTAATGCGCATATTTCTTTTATATTCCGGGCTACTTATCCGGATTAATTTGATTTAAGCTACATGTTTTTTTTTTCTCTTCATCTGTTATTCATCATGTGATCTGTGTACTGCTTATGTGACATTTAATTTGATATGAACATGTGTGATGTATTTCGTATTGTCATTTGTACCGCTGATGCTGAGTGCCAAGGAGCGGGAGCCCTTTGTCAGCCCTTTGTAGCCTTTTGCTCCTGCTCCTTGTTTCTGTAATGGAAGCAAAATAAACTTCAAACTTCAAGCTTCAAAGAATAGAAATCAGGATTCCAGCAGGAATAGAAACCCAAGCATTCTGCGTGGCAGTCAGGTATTCTACCGCAGACCACGCCGTGTCTTGAAAGTGTTTTGGAAAAAGACCATATGCCGGTGTAACGTTGGTGCAACGTCAGTTGTGGCGGCAGTGCTGGCTATCAAATTTTATAACAAAGCAATAAACATATTTATCGTATATATGATACCTTCTTCATGCCGGGCTAACGTAAATTGTGTCTAATAATTATTTCATTTGTATTGCTGTTGCGACCGGGTATTTGGATCCATCCCACCGCTGCAACCAGTTGTAGCGAACAGTATTTAGATCCGTCCCTCCTAGGCAACCAGGTTGTTGCTACGATAGGGCAGCGTCGTACCCGGACTCCGTTTGGTAGCGTAGTCGAGTCTCCGGGTTGAGGAACTGATGCTAGCAAGTTGGGAAAACAATAACAAGCATGTTTACTGGCACTTTTTGTACACTCAATTACATAGTGACAAATTAAGAGTTCCGCGATGAGCGAACTGGATGAGCCTGTTACCGAGGGCTCAGAGCCCCATTTCTCACTTAGCACCGTCGTTTTAACCCCTCAGGCTGGCTCCTCCTTCTTGATGACCACCAATCACACACACGACCCCACCCATCATGGCACAGTCCATTTCACTCTCGCTGAGGCGTCGTTGCACTCTTGAAACAGCAAGGGTCCGGCGGTCGACGCCACGCTTGTGGGGGAAGCAAGGCAACAGGTCGCTCGGGCTTGTTCCTAGGACTCTTCCCGAAGGGCAGGAAAGGGTCTGCGGCGACTCCTGTCAGAACATACAGCTGAGGTCGTCTCGGCAGCACACCAAGCCAAATCCAGGTGGCCCATTGTCGGTCGTTTTCCGTCCCAGGTAAAGTCCCTAGAAAAAATCTAGGGACTTTAGTCCTAGGGATTCCGTTTCTAGGAAGGATGCAGGTGTTCTAGCAGTGTGAGAACGCATTGCCCGTCCATTCTCATGGTCAGCGCGTCGCCACCTACTGCCAGTCATAACAATTGCTATGACTCAGCAAGCTACATTAAAGCGTTGCTCGACCCCGGAGGAATACGCTAACAAAAGTTACGTGTGATATTCACATCATCGCACCGTTAAGTGCACTTCGTTTCGATAATACTGAGGTCAGTGCTCTAAACTGAGTACGGACGTTACGCCATACCATAAGTTACCCTTTAAATGCCAATGTAGTCAACGTGCTTGTTAAAGACTCGATGGGCACACAACTACTACACTTAGAAAAACAGGTCGATCCACCTCGCAACGTTTTGCTCAAAGATAAAAAAATGTAGCATAAACAACTACTCTCTGATTGCTTCGCATGATACCGATTCCCACAAGGCGTGGGATCTGCCGAACTTTTTCTTATAGGTTCTTGGACGTTGGCTTTGCGACTGCTGTGAGAAGGAGACGTAATCTACAAGATGAATCATGTGGCATCGTGCAACGCGAACGCGAACAAATATCACAACGACTTTCGCTGGACTAGTTCTCCAAACGACGGCTGTAGACAAGGACCCCCATGTGTTGGGAACCGCAGGGAAAAATAGGAGTTATTGCAGCAAGTATAGATGCAAAGCGGGGTGAAAGCAAGGTGAAGAAACCGTAATTGAAAGTTTCAATGTGCACCATTCTTAGGTAAGTTCTTCAGCGAGTTTAGTGGAGTTTGGTAAGTTCTCCAGCGTGTCTGCTGTAACGCAAAAGGCGTGGCACCTGACCGACAAGAATCCATACGGCCCCGTAGAAACCAAATAAGGTTGGGATGGGGCAACTTGTATTTGGGAGTTAATCAACCTAATTTCGTGGGCGATAGGGTGGCGGGCAACATGTGGGCCAGCTTGCGGGTGAAAAGCGACATTAGCCGACGAACGTGCACGGGTGAGCGTCTCAGTGAGCGCTTTCTGCTGCTCACCGAACAGCGTAGCCCCACGCCGAGGCAAAAATCCTCCGCGCGGAAGTTCTGGCTGCACGCGTGTGTTATAGCCGATGGCTGTTCACCATTTCTAGGTCTCACAATCCGAGCTGCACGCAGCTTCTTACCCCTGAGGAGGCGTGTAAAGGTTGACACCGAGCTCCGTTGCGTACGTCCTGCACTGCCGCACCGAGCGCTGCCCTACGATATAAGACGGCTTCACAGACAGCGACTGCAGATTTCAGCGTTTTCAAGTCTCCTCAAGCGCACAGCCGAAGCGGGAAAAAACCCGGCAGATCCTGCGCATTGTGGAAATCGATTTTATGCGAAGCAGCCAATGAGTATGCTGCCTGTGCTGTTTTTTTTTTTCGTTGAGCGAAGTGTTATAAGGTGGATCGACGTCTTTGTGTAAATTGTGTAGTAGTGTGCAAATTGTGGGCTTACCAGGAACGTCGAGTACACTGGCGCCAAAAGTGTAGCGTATGGTCCGACGTAATGTCAGAACACACATTAAAGCACAGACGTCAGTTTTATTGAAACGAAGTGCACGCTACGCTGCGACGATGTGCATGTCATAACTATCAATCGTTGGCGCTATAGCTTACTGAGTCATATGAGTACATATGTAATGTTTATTACATTGTTATAGGAGCGGACAGCTAGCACTGCAACCATTATTGACGTTGACGCGAAATAATGCCTGTATAGAGTCTTTTTCCGAAGCACTTTGAAGCTCTGGCGTGGCTCTGTAATTGAATACTTGACTATCACGCAGAATGCCTTGGTTCGATCCCTGCTCGAATAGTGATATTTATTCTTTGCGTCCGTCAGCATTTTTCACTCACCGATAACAACGCCGGCGCAGGATTTTCTTTGACACGGGCTCCGTAACGCTATCGCGTTAAGGTTTTCAATGTCTATTCTCGCCGTTCCTGGGTTTGCATAGACAGCGAATCTCCTGTAACAGTACCAGAGCACTCCGGAACCCTTTCGCCGCGGTGGGCCGCTGCCTTGCGCAACCCCAGCCTCAGCGACCAACTTTTGGCTGTCCAGCAGGCCCGCGAGGCGGCGGTGAGGCAAGGCCTCGACGTCCCCACGTGGGAGACCTAAGGCCCGGTCAACGAAAGCTCTGCAGGACTACCAATAAAGTTGTTACCAACCAAATCCCCTGTGGAGCATACCCGCATTACACGGGTCGTGGTTTTCGGATATGTGCCACACTTGACTGGTGTAAACGATTTTATGACGTAGGAGACAGGGAAATATGTTGTTCGTGTCATGACCTGCGAATCGTGTTCGTCATACATTCACGTACTCCTATGCTAACTTTGGTATGTAACAAGCTAAGGAGACGACCATGAGATCGCCAAGACGTAGGCGCATAGATAGATAGATAGATAGATAGATAGATAGATAGATAGATAGATAGATAGATAGATAGATAGATAGATAGATAGATAGATAGATAGATAGATAGATAGATAGATAGATAGATAGATAGATAGATAGATAGATAGATAGATAGATAGATAGATGTAAAAACGGTCAAAGTGGCTTTGGTTCGCTAAGAATTGCTTCGCATTCAAAACCTCCTAATTTAATCAAAGTTACAGAGCAAGTGACATTCTAACGGCACCTTCGACAATTCGCGCCGGTGTGCACCGGGGCGCCCTGGCGCTACGATGATTGGACTAAACGGCGTACCAGGGCGCCCCGGTGCGCACCGGTGCGATTTGTCGAAGATGCCATAAAATATCGTTTTCAGTGGGCGTCAGTGTTTCTGAAGCAGACGACGCAGCCGCTGATCCTGCCTAGCACGTGACACCGACGGTGGCGCCAGCTTTTCAAGTGGTGGACCTCGCTCCCAATAGTATATCGGCGGCAAACCACTCGCAGAGCTTACGGCATGGTTTATCGGTCATTTTACGAATTGCCCCCCGTGCTGATGATATAACTTATAGGACCGACTTCAGAAGTGCTATTTATTTATTTATTTATTTATTTATTTATTTATTTATTTATTTATTTATTTATTTACAATACCCTTGAGGTTAGTATACATTATACAAGCGAGAGGCTGCATGCAAAAAAGATGACAAGATAATATGATACAGAAAAGGACATAATACATAACAAGAAAAGTAATAATAGCTCACTGATTACATAATAAACATCACTTTATGATACACATGTAAATATGGTAGTCGAGTACATACAGAATTCTCACCTATCGCACAATTTCTTATGCAAAGTTACGTAATGGATTGCTAACACCAAGGAAAAAATGTACCAAATTAAGACACGTTGTAGCGACTAAAAGACTAAAAACGAAGCTAGTTCATAAATTAGACTTCTTGGCACACTTTTCAATACACAGCTAAGAATGGTAGATCAATAAGTACACACATACAAAAAATTTTCAGATATCGCGCTTAAACTAACACTCATAAGACACAGTATTTACAACAATTTTCAGTTATGTGCAGTTACTTAGCGCAGCTTTAAAATGAACAGGATTACTTATGCTAACAGTATCAGACGATAGCTCATTCCATTTATTGCAGGTTTTAGGTAAAAAAGATTGCGAGTGCATCAATGTGTTAGACCGAAGTACATGTACCGTGTGTGAATGATCCCTACGTGCGGAGATGAATGGTGCTGTATTAATTTATGCCGACAGAAGCACTGGGTTATGGTACTACATATAATGAAATAGGCTTAAACGTGATTGTTTCCTGCGTATTAAGAGGGGGGCGAGGTCCAGGGTGGATTTCATTTGGGTCGCGCTTACCTTACGATGGTAATTAGTTAGTATAAACCGAGTGGAACGATTCTGGACGATTTCAAGGGAGTTTATGTAAATGTCGTGATGAGGATCCCGTACTGACGACACATATTTCAATTGTAAACAAACGATTCTGGTATACAGCAACTGTTCAAGTGATAATGAAGCGAGCGAAAGGTTTGTGCGAAGGTAAGCAAGATTGCGGTTATCTGTGTTCGTTATGAAATGTATGTAATGCTTCCAGGATATGTTATGGGTTATATGAACACCCAGACATTTGTAGGTTTGAACGATCTCTAAGGGCATGTTGTCAGGTAAGTATACAGGGCTATATCATTACTACGAGATATTCGCATCGATTGGCATTTCTTGATGTGAAGTTGCATGTGTCATTTCTGCGACCAGTTAAGCAATGCGCTTAATTCATCCTGGAGAGAAGACACGTCAGAATCGTCAGTAATTTTACGATAAATTACGAAGTCATGTACACAAAGACAAATTTTAGATGATAAATTATCAGGCAGATCGTTCACATATATCAGAAATAGAAGTGGCCCAAGTACTTTGAGCTGAATCAACTTCATCAGCGTTAACAAATTCCATGCGTGGCGTTAGGAAAGCCTTAATCCAATTAAGTACGCCGTTAAGGTCAATGTTTAACGAATTCAGTCTAGATAGCAGTAACGTGTGGTGTATTTTGTCGAACGCTTTAGCAAAATCTAAGAATATGCAATCAGTAAGCAATCCCAAAAAGATGAAGTACGCTTGAACAGGGGATGTCGCTGAACCCAACGTTCCGACAAGTGGACGTTTCTTTGTCAAGTCAGCAAGTGAACGTCGAGGACAAGTCCGCATGTCGAAACGTTGGCCTCAGCGACACCACCTGTTCCCCTGAACTTCGGTCCTGTTTGCATTACTCCGATAAGAAAGTTTTCACTGCCGTTAGGCTGGACAGTGTTAATTCTAAATGTTGCGTGTATACTGGCACACCTCCGCCCATCTGTATACACTCGCTACTCCATCTTTCCAAAGTTAGCACGCATGCTGCGTTCATGTTGCATTTCGTCCAGATAGTGAGCTTCTCCTCCGTAGTTTTTCGCACTCGATAGCTAATTGGCTCCATCTGCTCGAGCGATCGCTATAGAGGCCTCAGAATAAGCGTGGCCGTGTTCTTTATACTTTATTGTCAGCTGGGCTCTCCTATGAGCCCCGAAGATTCTTTGACGTCTTGTTCGCTTATTCATTCAGCGTATTAGTATTCACAGATTGAAACGCGAAAACTTACGGCCAAGTAACGCACGTAATTTCGTTTCCAGTGTCTACAGTTCGTGTCGGATCGGCGTAATCTTGTATCTAACATGTACATCTGAGTCAACATTACCTTTAGCGTCCAGATTTGCAGCGAGATTACGCGGTTATCACGAGCAATTACTCATGTAGCAGTCGTTATAATAATAATAATAATAATAATAATAATAATAATAATAATAATAATAATAATAATAATAATAATAATAATAATAATAATAATAATAATAATAATAATAATAATAATAATCAATCAAACATTTATTTAATGTGCCCAGGAACAACCGTAAGGTCTTTGTACTGGCGCACGAAAAAACAAAAAAAAAACAACAAAGGAAACATCCATAATAAAATATCAGGGATAAAAAACGTTATAAAATTGCACATATACAACTATGCGCAGGCAGAAAAAAAAATATCAACAGTGTACAAGGCTATGTAAGTACAGTGCAAAGCTATAATAATAATAATAATCATAATAATAATAGTAATAATAATAATAATAATAATAATAATAATAATAATAATAATAATAATAATAATAATAATAATAATAATAATAAAACTAATTTTCGTTTCAGTCCCTCAGTACTGAACGTATAGCTTGAAATGCAGAAGCGTATTTTAACAATATCATGCATGTAGGATGGTCTCGAGAAATTACTTGCAATGCGTAATAAGTATTTTTTGTGTCAATGCAAGTAAGGACATTGAATGTAATGTACAGTCGCGCTCAATATGACTTGCAACACGGGAGCGCGTGGACTGACGAGTTCAAAGATGGAGTGTGGCTACAACATGCGTTAATTTCCACAAGTAAATTATATTTTCTTGTTTGGGATCATCCCCAAGTTAGATGAACAGCGTTTAGTTGTGGAAATACAGAATAGTGGAAGCCATGGGTGATCTTAAAGCTTGTGAGGCCGCGCGCTGCCGTCTTGCAAGTCATGTTGAGCGCGACTGTACCTAAAGGGTGTTATCTACTAAAGAAAGTTATGGGAGAGAGAAATAGAGAGAGAAATGTAGTTCACACATACACATAATTTCCATTCAGCGCCTGGTTTCATTTCCTGGTAGCAAGGGATTATGATGAAATACTTCGCCCTTTCTCCACGAAGCTTGACTAGTGGACATTTTAAGTAGGTACTACACGAACACGCGTACAAAATATTACATTGAAAATGAATGTGTGGGTCTTCCCGTTCTAAAATTCTTAAGAGCTGTGTTTTTTTTTATTTTTGCCTTTCACTATTGCTTCGTAAAGTCTTGTTTTCGATCCTGCCGATCAGCGCGCTTTCAGTGTCTCGGTCGTGAAGCGAGCGGAGAGACGCCTCAGGTGACCCGTAAAGTTGAAATATTCTGGTCAACGTGTTTGTTCAAAAGTTGAAGTTGGTTCGTCAAACGGTGGTACGTGAACTAACGGGAAGTTTAGCCATCGTGCGATTTCTTTTTTTTATTGACAAGAAAAAAGCGTAGTGGAAGCACGATATGTTCCAACGTGTTCTTCGGAGAACAAGCTCTCCGTTACAAAGATTTTGGTTGGTCATATTTTTTTTGTTTAAAGTTAGCGCAAGTGTTGTGTTCTTTCTTCTTGGCCCTTGGGTTGCTACTGCGCAAAAAAAAAAAAAGTATTACTCTGCGTTTCAAGCTTCAAACTCCAGCCTGCTACCACGCTCTCACATTACCTCTCCCCTTACACCTTTCCTCTTCCCCAGTCATAGAGACCGCTCAGTCTCACAGCGATGAATACCGCATGGTGGCACTGGTACCGTAACTGATACTGGGCGTCCTGAACCATCAGTGCTGCTATCGGCAGTATCACCACCGCGGTACCACCGGTACCGCGGTGGTGCTGTGCTGTGCCGCGCGGTGGTAAGGGTGGCAGCGGTGGCACTGTGCTGTACCGCACGGCGGCAAGGGGAGTGTCCTGGTATCCCTTCCTCGTTGTTATTCCGATGCTGTGCCTCTGGTTGAAGACGCGTACATTGTCGTATCATAACTCTGCTACGAGAGGCATACAGTGCACGGGCGTTTCGAGATGCTCCTTGAGGACGAGGCACACGAGTACCGGTCGGCTGTCGCGTACGGGTAGATACTTTACCATGGTCAGAGGAGCACCACCCATACGACAATGCCCCAGTAATGTTTTGCCGTGAGTTTGTGATCTTGCGTGATACCATGAAGGTTTCTTTTTTTTTTTTGGCATTTTCGTTCTGTGATACGATGAAGTTCGGTGCGGTCAACGCGCATGTAAAAAAAAGAAACATATCTGTTGGTTGCCATATTGCATTCTGTATGGGCTAGGGGCAATTGTAAGTACAGATTGAGCTACTGCTTTGCGGTTTGGGTCGAAATGAATGCCAGCCCAAAAATACAACAAAAGGGAGACTTGGGCCGCAAATAGAGACGTAGCGAAACTAAATATAGACGCTACTGCAGCAGAACTATTTTCAACATTCTGGTTTGTTCGATACATAAATTCGATAAAAGAAGCAAGAAAAGGGGCCATCTTAAGTGATTCAGAGACAGCTTTATCGTCACTTCATAGCGACAGCATCAATTCTAAAATTACTTTAACTTATGAAACTCTAAACAAAGCTTCAAGAGGAAGTGGAGAAATCATAAAATACTATTCCTGTGGATGTCTGGTCATTGCAACATCCCTAGAAATGCTGCAGCGGACTAAGCGTCTGCGCAAGGGCTTACAAAAAATATCGCATCCAGACTTTTTACAACACGAGACGTGTTGCGTCATATGCTAAGAAAAATTTCAGCCTTTGGTTGCTGAGCATGGTTAGATCAGAACTCAAGAACGACAGAAAGTTAGGCTAGTTGGTGAGGACTGATCATAAAATAAGGTAAGGCGTGCCAACGTGAACACAGTAGAAGACAAAGCGGCGTTTGTGTTGTCTTGCTCTCTTCTCTTTTGTATGTATTTGCACGTACGCTGTATACCTTTCAGAATTCAAAATCTTTCGGGCTTGCTTTACGATGACACTTCACTTGAATTCGAAATCCCGTCAACATTGAGCACAAGCAGAGCCTTTGAAACGCTAGTTGGCCACTTGGGGCTAACACACACGCAAGGGCAACACTTATTGCTTAGTCTAAGAGCACTGGATTGCCCACCCTTTAGTCTTAGAAATATCCTATTGGCCTCGAAATCGAACATGATCGGCACCTAGCGGCGAGCGGACGAAACGTGGATTGCTCCTTGCGTCGTGTGCTAGCCACATCGTGTTCTCATGGGTGCGAACATTATGCACGTCCTCCGAGCGCAGCTTATTCCTTTGTGTTAGCACAGTATCAAATGTTTGTACGTATGCCTACACGAAATTCACAAGCATTTCCCCTTCCGAGGCTTGTATGCACTCTAATAAGCGAGTGCATGCACGTGTCGGTTATGGCGCTATAGGCGTAATAATCGTACCTTCCATTCGTCAAGATCATTTCAGTGTGGGTGTCACTGTCGTTGAAGCATATCCCATAGTGCAATTGGCGTCGTCCTAAACGAAAGAAGTACTAAATGTCGAGGTGTGAACGCAGAATATTAGCGACACCATCTCGTAAAGTGTTGGCGATTTCAAAATCCTTGGGATACCGCAGAGCATGAACTAGCGTCTGCAAAGGCCAGTTAGCGTTAAAAAAGGCCTCATGCCACGCACTTCCATAGCGGTTCACGTATTCATGCAAAGAGAAAAGCAGAGTGGGCAAAGTTGTACTTCAACGAATTACGCAGAAATACAGGCTTTTATTCTTTTGTCGCCGCTTCAACAAGAAGTAAATACTTAAATGGTTCAGTCCAGCAACACCATTTATATTTTAGTATAGGCAGAACACAAGCTAAACGCATAGTACAAATAAAACCAGTGTGTCCGAACGGAACGAAAACCAAAAACTAAAAACGAAAAAAAAACGATATTTTTGACTGGAACGAAAACGTAGCCGAAACTCTATCTATTATTTCTTTCCGGAGTGAAACCGCAATTTTTTAAATCGTTTTTCGGTTCACGAGAAAACTTGGCAATCCGGAACAACTGAGGTCATGCAACGTGAGCAACTATGCATATCTCAAGGTAGAGTATTTAGCGCGTACCTCAGGCAGGAATTTCAAGGCAAAGATATGTTGAAATTGTGCGAAAAACGAAAGGAGTGGCAACAACAGATGTTTATATTAACGCAAGTGCACTTTCGCGCCTGTCATGCAGGCCAGTGTGGAGAGGGCATTGTCGGCGCTGAAGTTTGTTAGAGCGAAAGCTGTTATGAAATCATAACATCCGATTTTGGCGTCATAATTGTCCGCCGCCTCCGGTGTCCGTAACCGCTATCGCGTGAGACAAGAAACATTAAATGAGAAATTAAATATTTGAACTGCGTGTTCCGCGCAGGCCTGGCGATTTTTTTTTTTTATCAGAACCCGGGTCTTGCACATATGAAAGTACACTCAATGACGTGCTGCTTCTGAGATCATGCTCACTCCCTTGACACAAACCATTGAGCCCGCTAAAAAATCGTAATGGACTTTGACAAAATAAATACTACGACTTTGGAGGGTATACTGGTTTGTGCTAATTGATAGGAAGTCGTGATACAGTCATGTAGGGATCCTGTCGACTGCGCCAAATATAAAGTTCCAACAGGAGAAAGGAACGTTTACTGTTTAATATACACAGTTTTCAGCCAATACCGACTTCATCTTCCTTTTCTCCTTGCTGGACTACTATTTTGAGAAGAGGCGCTTACTGCAACTAGCAGATCACACGCTCCCCGATTCATGCATCGTGCCACTAGTTATACAAAGAATGACAAAAGGGTGCCGGAGACAAGTACAGAATATGTCACCGTCAACTTCAGATGAGCTTCTTCACTGCTTAAAATACGTCTCATGTCAGACCTGGTCCGATGTGACTCCAATACATGAGGCGACACATAAATCGAGGCCACATGACGAATACGGCAACTACACTACCAGCGTAGCATCTTGCATACCAGGCGAATGTGAACCAGCCAACAGCATGACATGGAAATTTACTAGCAAGGAAACCCCGATTCTGCAGGAGATGGTGTTTCTTATGAAATCAAACATTTTTTCCGTACCCATGACGGTGTCAGCGATCTTGGACACTGGAGCATCAGTGAGCTTGATGAACGAGCAGCGAGTGGACAAAAATCTCATTTTCGCAGGAAGAGTTGTTAGAGTCCAAAGTTACGACGGAACATGCCGAGAGCTAGCGAAATGGACGGACGTGAAAGTGCATTTCAGAGGTCAAGAGCACATGGTGAAAAGCCTTGTCATTACAGGAGTTGAGTTTGATTTCCTTTTGTCGAGGCCTGACATGAAGCTATTTAAAATGAATATTCTTTAGAATGACGCCATCACCACCGAGCATTCTAACCTCGTACATACATCTCAAGACAGGAAAGTCACGTACTCGGAAGAAGTTGTGTCAACATTTCCTGAGCTTTTGTGTGTTGGGAACTATCCACCAGCAACTACAGTAATTGAAGTACCTTTCGAGCTTCGAGATAAAAGTGTCGTGCGCAAGAAACCATATGGACTAAGCCACGAAAAGAAAGCATGGCTTAAGCAAGAGCTCCAAGGAATGTTAGATTCCGGCATTATCAGGCCATAAACCTCTACATTTGCTTCATCGATTACCATTGTGCCAAAAGAAGACGGGTCTTATCGATTGTGCACGGACTATAGACTTGTTAACAAGCAAACTGACTTGTTCCCGTTCCCCATGCCCCAAATCGACGAAATAATTGACGAGATGGGAGAATGCAAGTGGTTCTCCAGGATTGATTTATGTAAGGGTTACTGGCAAGTACCACTGAAAGAAGAAACCAAGATGTTCACCGCTTTTGTCACGCCTTTCGACGTCTACGAGTACAACCGGCTTCCATTTGGGTGGAAAAATTCTGGCGCATGGTTCCAGAAAATGATGAACATGGTGCTCAAAGATTTTCTTGGAAAATTCTGCAACGTGTATGTTGACGATAGACTGGTCTATTCAAGATCAAGAGAAGACCACATTGCCCACCTGTCAATGGTTCTAGGAGCGCTAAGTAAAGCACAACTTAAAATAAACGTTACGAAGAGCGAATTTTCTTGTCGGACGGTTGTGTTATTAGGCAGGTCCTTTGACGGAAAGACTAAAAGCACCAAGGAAGAGAGCATTCAGCGGATAAAAACACTAGTCAAGCTATTCGATTTGCACTCTCTTCGCGTCTTCTTGGGCCTTGCTGGACACTTCCGGGGGTTTATAAAGGATTATGCCACAAAGACTAAGTGTTTGACAGCCCTTACGCAAAAGGATACCCCCTTCGTGTGGTCGGAAGATTGCGAGCGTTGCTACAACGAACTCGTCGAAATTATTTCGGCAGATCCTGTACTTACGCTGCCGGATTTTAACTTTCCGTTTGAGTTGTGCACAGATGCCTCTCATTATGGCACTGGAGCAGTCCTTTATCAAAGAGACACCAATAAGCCCGTCGCACAAATGCTACAAGTGATTGGCAATTTCTCCTATACCTTTACGAAGGCTCAAGTAAATTATTCTACCACAGAAAAAGAAGCCCTGGCAGTTGTTATGGCACTCAAATATTTTAGGAGCTATCTTGAGGGAAGAAACTTTATACTATACACAGATAACCAAGCATTGACCTATATATTGCAATTGACACAACCAAAAGGCCGGCTTGCCAGATGGGTCAGTGAGATTCAGCAGTACACGTTTGAAGTGGCCCATCGCCCAGGACAAAAGCACCAGGACGCAGACGCTCTATCAAGACTCCGTGTACCCAGGGACAATAATCTTGAAGAAGTCAACCTAATCAAGTTGTGGGAAGGCTCCGAAGACCTCAAGATAGAAGATGGCAAGGTACTTGTGCCCGAAATGGCAGTACCTACAATACTGCGACTATACCATGACAGCCCTGAGTCCGGAGGTCACGATGGGTTCAAAAGAACGTACAGAAAATTAACCCAAAGATTTACGTGGAAGGGCATGAAGGGCGGCGTGGCTAAATATGTAAAGACATGCCACAACTGTCAAATTTGCAAAGCAAAGTTTAAGCCACGTGTAAACAAAATGGTAACTCCACAGTATTCTGACAAACCATTTGAAATACTACACCTTGATTTTGCAGAACTGAAAAAGAAGGGTGAGGGTGTCAAGAAGACCCAAGCTTTTCTAGTCGCAGTGGACGAATGCACGCGGTTTGTGGCTGCCAAAGCTGGAAGGGAGGATGCGAACTGCGTCATCTGTTTTCTAGAGAGGGACATGTTCTGCAACGTCAAGGTTATTGCTGCAGACAACGGACCGGCGTTCCGAAGCGAGAAACTTCAGCATTGGGCTACCGCAAGAGGTATCGAGCTGCGTTTTCTTGCACCATATCACCCGGAAGCGAACTCTCTGACTGAGAGAATTATTCGAGATGTGAAGATGTTCATAGCCCTGTACCCCAACTTTAAAGGTGGGTGTAAGTGCGCGTTGGAAGCTGCTGTCAACCATCATAACCGGTCGCACACTGCTGCCTTAGGATGTAGCCCCTATTTCGCCGTTTTCAAGAAACCACCTTGGCTTCCTGCGGACAAAGAACTGTGTATATTTGAGAAAATTACGCTGAAGGAAAAACCTCTGGATGTGAAACAGAAAGAGAAATATAGGAAAACGATGAAGGCGAACTTTGACAAACGTCACCAGTCAGCCATGCCTAAAATTGAACCTGGAGACATGGTACTGGTTCGAAAGGGTCTGGACTCAGTGTCCATTTTTAGGTCCTTACCTGGTCGTGAAAACAGCGAGGCAACAAGGAATTCTCAAGACTATATATTATCAAGGACCACGAAGCAAAGTTGAAGAGGCGTCGGTTGGGAATACACTGCTATACCATCCACGGAGGGATGAGAATAAAAGCCCGGGGGGATGTAGGGATCCTGCGGCTGAAGAACCGACGGAGAAGAGAAGAGGAAGATGAAGTCGGCAATGGCTGAAAACTGTGTATATTAAACAGTAAACGTTCCTTTCTCCTGTTGGAACTTTATAAGTCACTTCTGCTCCTCTGAAGAACATAGGAAGAACATGTTTTAACTCTGTCCCACTTTTTTAAGGGGAGGGCAAATAACTACATCACAAATCCAATGTTTTTATTGCGATAGCAGTTATATGGATACTCTCGGCAGATTTTTGCCGTCACCGTCATGTTCCGGATATTTATATGTATGTGTATATATAAGGCAGAAAGAAAATAAAGCAGAAAAAAATTCTGAAGTACCCGACGGGAGATTCGAACCAGCGAGCTCTCGCTCCCCTGCGCGCAGCGTTAGACAACCACGCGCCATGCATGTGACGGCGAAATAACAGCGAGTTATTTATGTTCACCGTTTACCGCTGGTGGTACGCACATCTCGGAGGAGCTTGAGCGTGTTTTCTATCACGCAACGCTCCTACATTTTCTTATTTGAAAACTGCTCATGAGACGAGCACGACAAAGTGGCCCCTTTCTGTACCCACTCGTGATGTGAAATGAAAAAAAAAAGAACACCGGACACACCTTGCGTCAGAAGCCCCCGTGTGGCAGGAGATTCAGAGAGGTCACTCCACGTGCTGCAGTTTAAAAGAAAAAGAAATATCCAAGAGCGTCTGATTTTCTATTGTCGACTCGTAGTCTTGG
The DNA here is from genome assembly GCF_013339695.2 of Rhipicephalus sanguineus. Classification (NCBI taxonomy): domain Eukaryota; kingdom Metazoa; phylum Arthropoda; class Arachnida; order Ixodida; family Ixodidae; genus Rhipicephalus; species Rhipicephalus sanguineus. Next base: position 105,998,734 of record NC_051176.1, on the reverse strand, counting down.
CCAATCCTCCAGAATGGGTATGTGCCATAATTTTGAGGAAACAAACATTGCGCGTTGCTCAAGCACAAAGACGTAACAACTGTGACAGTTGTTAGTTCACGCTCATCCTGTGAGTACATGTGCGTTCATTTAGGGCGTCCTTCTTTGTGCTTCATCGGCGTGCTGCAAGTATCGAGCTGCTTATCGTTATTCATGTGACATTCCAGTTTCTTGCTATCGCATTCGTTGCTTCTCCCTTGCAGCGAAACTGTGACTTTTTATGGTTACATTAACTTCATTTGCATAAAAAAAAACCGTTACGAACCGTTATGGAACATTTTTTTTTCGTTCGGGAACAGAAACGGAACGGAACTTTTTGCGATGGAACGAAACTAAAACCGAAACGAAAAACATTTCGTTCCGACACCCTGAATAAAACAAAAAAGAACATCTAGCACAGTACAATACACGACTGTCACCGAAGGCCAGCACCCCATTGATTGGCAGATTACGCTTCTCTCACACGTAATAAGAACGTTAAGCCGGCTTCGAGCATTAATGGGACAATGTAGAATGCACATAGTTTCAGTAGGATGCAGTCAACGCGCTTTATTTGCCGACAGTCGGCTCAAACCGCTCACAGCGAAGCGCCGCTGTGAACATTTGGATGCGTGTCGCCGACCGCCAATCCACACTAACGCGGCTTCGGTGCTGCCATGTACCTGCAGCCCGATCTCGTGGCGAATAGTTCTGAGGCCGACACATGCATCACAATGGTGTCTATTAATGCGCTCGACAAATTCCTGAACGTGAACGATATCCTTGTAAATTATTGAGGACAGCATTTCGTATTTAGTGCAAGCTGATTTCACGTGCTTAATTCGATCTTACCTTGTCGCATTATGTTCCTGTCTTCCCGTACCTTCGCGTCGACATATTCCGTGTTTGTTGACTGCACTGTCAAGGACTTTAGCCTTGTTATGTGACTGGACTTTGCGCTCCTGTGTGTGTGTGTGTTTTCTCTCGAGGCTTGACTTTAAGACTGAGCGTTTCTATTATAATAAATGATTTTAACTTCGAGGACGTTTTTACGTGATTTTTTCGCGTCTATTGCCCTTGCTATCCTAAATTTCTTGCTAAAAGGAGTAGCCGGCGTATTGTATAAAGGTTCCAACATCTATATATTAACCATATATATTAAAAAAATAACAAAAGACTGGATAAAACACAAGTGGAGAATCGACCGAGACGAGAGCACGATGAGAAAAGTGGAAGCAAAATAACAAACCAGGAGCGACACGACACGTACGGAAGCAGTAATACATCAGTAATTGTCTATGCGGCGGCGTTTTGAAGCAAAATGTAGACAAAGCGGCGAGAAGAAATGAAGACACGGCAAGAAACTATCATCAATGCCAGACGGGGGAAATCGCTCATTAGTGGGCGTTGGTAAAATGACGGTGGAGTGGGAGCCGAACGCGGTCACAATTGATCGCGTCGCCCGGGGAGCGAAATACGCGGAGCTTGTTCGTTTGGCTAGAAGGAAATTGCTCCCTGAACCACGGGGGACTAGAGTTGAGCCTCGCACAAAATACAAGTAAAACCGGTCACCCGAAAGAGTGTGCATATTACGAAGATACTACATCGGCTTAACTCCTCTGCATGTGATAGTTTTTGTTTGAGCACATGTACTTGGCGCCTGTGCGCGCTTGACATTTACGCCAGAGGCCTTCTGTAAATTTTTGGGGGTGTTTACCCGCTATGTGCGTTACAAGAACGGAATAAAAATTGAGAGAGTCGTGCAAAAAATAAATGACGCAAGCTGTTTAAGCATTTAGCGTGCAAGAACTGGAAGAGTGAAACTATAGCATCCATGATCCGTGGATGCCATAGATAACCGAGTGAAAACGGAAGCAAAAATAAGCCCTGTTATCAAACTGTTCTTTATAAGAGAGGCTCATACGCGTTGTAAATTTACTCATTATCCATCAAAAAGAATGTATCCGAATGAAAGTTTCTCTCTTTCACCCGTGCTCCGTTAATTCCCATTACGCTCCCAGCTACCGACAGGACGGCTGACTGTAAGAGCAGATTTGCGTGGATCCCGTTCGGATTAGTATTCAAGCTTTTCAAAATGGGCTGTTGGTTGTTCATGATCGTCAAAACAGCGCATAAACAATGGACGAACACATGAGCTGTCTTCCAACTGGTTTATTTTTCGGAGGCGTACAATTTACGCCACTGACATCGCAAAGAAGGCAGATTCAGATCATGCGCAGAAACTCCTTTACATTACAAGAGAGGGTTGAAGGGGTGCTTACGCACTGATCACCAAGTTGGTATGTGAGGTCAGCCTCCATAATCTCTCTTGTAATCTGTTCCCGGCATCTGGAGACTACACACGACACATAGTGATCGATATCACTAGCGCATTATCGCAACTTGTAGGCTAGAATGTGGTATTCTAAGGATTCCTCATTTGCGCGAGACAGATTATTATTTTGTTTTATACATACACATAGTCATGCATCCATACTGTTCCAGAAAAGCGCGTCTCTTTTTTTTTCTTTTTTTTCTTTTGTAGAGCGTTTTTGTTGGTTTTTCAGCATGACATCCAGTATAGGCAATATTGCGCTCCTTAATTTGTATATACTATCACTGCGAAGGCAGATCTCCCTCTAGAGAGCCTCCTTTTCGCTTGGGTCACTAGCAGTTGGTAGAACACAATTCATGCAGTAGGTACGTGTCAAGTAGCTGTTGATTTGCATTCAGTAATGCAGCAACAGATTGTGTCATTAAGTGGCCACTTCGCATGATTTAGCGCGTGTTTGCTGTACACTCTTGATGAGGTCCCGCTTAAAGTGCTAGATATAGCCAGGAAACCGGACATTTTTCGTCTAGTTTTCTGGATACAGCCAGCATTTCATCAGGACCTGATTAAGAGTGTATCTTCACCCATCTGGACTCCAGACCATTTTCTGTAAACAAGGTTCTAGGACCTTGGACATGTGCTTCGAGAGCGCAGAAGGCAACTAGAGTGCTACTGAAGTACATGAAATCAACAAATCTGAGCGACCGCCCGTAGACTGAATGTGCTCCCCCAAGTGTTCTGTGTTCTCGTGATTGCGTCCATCCCTCTTCTCTGCCTCTGTCTCTCTTTTCGTCCCCTTATTCCTTCCCCCATTGCAGGGTAGCAAACCGGACGCGAGTCTTGTTAATGTCCCTGTCTTTCCTTCCTTCTCTCTCTCTCTCACACACACCCAGCCGCGTTCATGGTCTGCAGAGAGGACGTCACACTGGCATGGAAGTGCAGTGGTCCACGCTGTGTCGGCTTTAGGACTGGTCTGCTTTTGAGAAAGAGCACGAACTGTGTCCTTTTACGCGTAATATAGCAGCTTTTTGCTGTCTCTCTTTTTTTAATTTCCGCTGACGGCAAATCGCATTGATGAGTTTTCTCAATGCATGAGCGGCCATTGCAGGCAGTAAGGTGCCGCAGATCGTGCAGATAGGCAGGATTAATGCGAACGAATCAGCACCACGCCGCGTGCTGAAAAAAAAAAAAAAAACAACCTTGAAATAAAGCCAAGAGCATGGCAGGCTGCTAAGAGATAATCGGGAGGGACGTTTTCCTCATGTGCCGACGTTTCTACCTTTTCTCTCTATCTATTATTTTTTCTAAACACAGTGCCGTCACCGTCCTCCCATATAATCCCGTTCGAATGAAAGTCAATTGCTGCTTAGACGATCGAGACCATTTTTCGTTCCTGCTTGTGTAGCCCCCGCTTTCACAATTCGGGGCTCTACGTTGTAATCAGTTTAGTCTGCTGGAAAGTTTTTTTATGTCTCTGACTCAGTCAAAAATAAGGAAGAAAAAAAAAGAGCGCGGAAGATTTGTTAGTGGCATTCGCTATTGCCCCACTGCCAACCTCACTTTCACCCTCACACCTCCCGAAGACGTGATTCCACTGCTTCTGCTGTGCAGCCTCCCACTTTTCTCTCTCTTGGAGCAGTCTTTTCACACCTCGAGCGTTCCCCCCGGCGTTTCTCTCTCTCTCTCTCTCTCTCTTTTTCCCCTCTACGTCTCTCTTGTTCGTGTAGGACGTCCAGTACTCCTCTCGCCTCAGAAGCCAGTGAAAAGGAACTTCTGTGTTCTTGTTCTCGAGACCATTTCCCTTCTCTAGCTAAAAAAAATTATAAGTGGGGTTTGGTGAATTTTTCCTTTTCGAATTGTCGAAGGAAATGTAGGTTCAGTAGATCTATCGGAAAAGAAATAAACATAATGACAAAATAACGATGTCGTAGCGCTTGCTGATTAGAGCACACTACCGTCTACAAAACGCAAAACGAGAACGCTGTAAAAAAAAAGGGGGATTAAAAGAAACGGAAATAGAGAGAGAAATCTGTTGCTCGCTCGCTATTGTGGATTGATCGGCGAGGAAGCCGGCTGTTAAAGTGGATGAAAGAGTTCAAGAACTAAAGTAAGGCAGGGTGACGTGAAAGTGAACTAGGCTGACGTAGGTTAATTTTAGAGACTGAAGGATTTGATAACAATATTGCACGTAGATAGAAGGTTTGACGACGTTAAACTAATTTTGAATGTATGATCGACAATTTGGTGGCTTATCCGATTACTGAATCATTGATTCAGGATAGTTAATCAAGTATCATCATTGTCTCCCACAGCAGTTCGTAAATGACTGTGGAGACATTCTTGTGGCTGGCGCCCGATGAAGAAGCTCAGAATAAGAGTGCATATTGAATACTGGCTTACTGTAATGTCTTGTCTCCAAATTTTATTTAGATATAATATTGTCTTTGCATTACAACTGACAGTTTGTTAGTAATATATGGTCAATATTTTCATGTTCCGGGCAAGTATGAAAAACAAGCTCCGCGCATTTGATGTCGCTTAAGAAATGTGAAAATATTTGGCATGCGGCTCGACATTCGAAGCCCCCTTTTATTTTCAAATACTCGTCTTCTATTCCGAAATTTCACTTTCTGCGCACCTATCTAGAGTCAACAAATCCGTATAAAAATTTCTCATTTCCTTTTTTAGAATTGGACAATTATTATTACATGTTTATACGAGTCACACGAAGACAATAGCATGCGATGACTGCCTCACGGTGCTAAGTTTCTTTTTTCGGAGTACTCAATTGTGTTTGGTGATAATCATCCCGTACAGTGTGATAAACTCGCACCTTCCCCTTGCGTCAGGTATGCGTGAATGCATATGGGCATGTATGTTTGCGTACAGCATATAGTGCTGTATAGGCTAATACGAGCGTAGTTCGTTCCCACCATCTCACCCCCCTCCAATAAGCTCATCCAATAGCTTTCTTTCTCTCGGCGTTGCAATACACTGACGGGTTCAGACAGTCCCTCTGCAGGGAGTCCATACTAATGAACGAAAAGTGCTTATAGTTTATTCCCCACCGTTGGATGTTTCGGTTACAGACGCTGCGCGGAACAGTTGTGATATTGTGCACTAGAACGCGACCTCAACGCGCTGCTGTGGATGCGTGGCTGTAGCGCTCTGCTGCTGAGTGGGGAGTAGCGGGTTCGATTCTTTACCACAGCCACCGCCCTCTGCAAAAGGCTGGGAGGCAGAAACCTCCGTGGCACATATACTTAGGAGCAGGTCAGCAGCCAGGTGGCCAATAATAATGCGGATCTCACCACTATTATGTATTATCCTCGCCATCATCATAATCATAAGTAACGCTACGACGCCACTATCATCCTTCTTATGTCCACTGCAGGACGAAGGTATTTCCTAGCGATCCCCATTCATCCTTGTTTTGCATCAGCCGATCCTGTCCTCCCTATCCTGGCCTAATCAGTCCACCTAATTTTTTGTTGCTCTAAGAAAACAGTGGTTATCTGCTTTCTGTGTTAGAACCACTACCCAGCTGAACTCGTCAATAGGCTCGATAAAAGAAGCATTTACGTTTGATTGGTGTAATAATAATAATAATAATAATAATAATAATAATAATAATAATAATAATAATAATAATAATAATAATAATAATAATAATAATAATAACAAAATACGCGACAGGAAGTTACGTTGCGCAGAAAGCCCTACGCAGAAGCCTCCCGCGTACCTCGGCTGTCACCAGTATAAACATGGCACGTCATCCGTAACGTGCCATTTAACCGACAGTGACCAGGTATTAGAGTTTCCAAGTCTCTTTCCTTGAAAAGAAAATTTTACTAGCGTCTGGCCTTGGCAGAAGCAGGAAATTCACCCAAAACAGATTCTTTGAAGAGATAGGTTACAACTAAGGAAAAAAACTGGGGAGGGGCGAAGCATGCAGTGTGCGCCGGTGTTTCCAACAGCAAAACCTTTACTGCTTTACTCGCCACCGGTCCAATAACGCCCCATCACTTTGCAGATACGTTTCAAGAAGTCGTGTTCCAAAAGAATAGATGCATTTACCGTAGAGACGCACATTTTTGTCTCTGGCTTTAGATAAGAAACTTGCGCGCCTTGGTAAATTTCGTCGGGGATTCTGACACCGCTGCTGAGCGAAACATAATGTTTTAGGCAGTAGCGATGAACCTTCAACTCATAATATGCATAGTATGGACCGGTGGCGAGTAGTGGGATTTACCCAATTTTTGTGGCGCATACCCGTTTATGGTGGACCATGACGACGACATGACAGGCCGACAAGGCGAGACCCTAAGCTCCTTCGCCCCTAAAATCTCTTATAGTTGACCGAGCCATTTTCACCTCTTGACGCTTGACACACTTTATAGAGCCTGTTTTTATTGTCTATTTATTTGCTCATTAACTGCCGCGAAATTCGTTCGAATACGGTCAACGGACTGTCTAATGAAAAGTATTTCAGCTTCCCAAACTCACCAGAGAAAGCAAAGCAGAGCTCGGCATGAAGCTAAATTGTTTCCACCAACATCTTTTGTGTCACTAGTAGGCTACTTAAGATTAACTATCGGGTCGACGCTGTTCGCTCACTGCTTTGCTGCTGATTTTAGTGAAACGGTATAGGTGGTCTTAGATTTCTGCTTTGATCTAACAGTGCAGTCCTCCGCTTACGGCTGAAGCGGTCACACACCCTCGCCCTGGTCGACATGGGCGTTGCCATAATGGCCTTTGCACTGTTGTGTATACGCTCGTGAGCCACCTACCCGACGGCACGTGTTCAGAGAATACGTGCTCTCGCGCCCTAATGGATACGTTCGAACTGCGCGAAGACGCGGCACCAAGCGTTGTAATATTCGCGAGCATGCATACCACGGTGTTTCGTGTGTCTTGGTGTATTATTTGGGTTAACTTTGCGTTTCGTCGCGCTGCCGAAGCGAATCTCAGAGGCCACGTAATAAAAGCGCGTGGTTGAGATCTGCTCCGCCAGGTGCCGCAACGATTCCAGCTGTTCACAATAAAACAGAGTGCTCTTTCAATGAACTCATTTAATTAATGTTCGTTAACCTTACAGTTAATTGATCCATATCTTAAATAAACTTATGCTCCGATATGATATTTATCCAGCATAACTCTAAACTTGAACAAGAACCATCGATTTCGTACCAGTTTGACTTTTTAGAACACCTTTTTTGAATATTCTTAAAACCGGTAATGAGCGACTGGTAGTGCTTAGAAGAGAAACAAGAGCGTCACTCCGTGCTCGTGCGACTAAAACAACAATTGCAAATATTCGGCCACTCATGCTACACCATAGTTCTTTTTTTCTTGTATCGCTTGAATTTGCGTTCTATACTGTAATACGCGGCAACTAACGAGTGACCCATATATTGCAGCCTTTGATTACGCAGTGCAATCGGTTCGTTCATTATTCTCTTTCACGGGTATCTTTGAGAGCTGTGAAGTGTGAGATCGGTAGTGCAAAATTTTGATCAAGGCGGTCACGAAATACAGAAGCGCTCGCTATGTACTTAAATTATATCCGGATTTACATTTACACTTAAAGGACCCGCAGGGTTAAGAAAATAATCTGAGGCTCCCCACCACGCATTCTCTCGTGACCCGAGTGTTGTTCCACTCATCCACCCTAATAAACAATATCACGGTGAGCAACAGACTGATCTGCCTACGAACCTGACTAATGAGCACTGTGAGTAAACACCACAAAATTGCATTTGCGCACAGAAGTGGTGGGGATAAAGAAAAAAAAGTAACTGGAAGCTTAACAGCAGTAACAAGAGGTGCACCTCCCCTTCATAACAGTCAACAACATGAACATACATAAACAAACAAAATGTTCGTTCATATGAATGTAATTACCACTAATTTAAACTTCCAAAGAAACACAAGGTGACTCTGATATTGTGTCTAACAAAGAAAAAACAAGGTACTCGTAAAATGCCGTAAGTAAAGCGTTCTTTTATGCATGATGTAAGATCACATGTGCTTCTTTATATTCGCGCTTATGTAGCTTCGAAGCCAATGTTCGAAATCCATAACTGGTACGTTGGACGTGAAACAAATAAGCAGTATTCTACGTGCCTGTTAAAGAAAGGTATGGTGCTTTGGCTAAATAACAACGGTTTGTATCGATGTACACACGGTAACGAAAGATTACGGGACACAATACTTGCGAAAAAGCTGAATTGCCGCTCGATCTGGGGAACACAGCATCTTACTAAAATTTTCAATATGTTGCAGCTCTTGCGACATACAATGTCACGCATTAAATTTGAAACGTCAAGCATTAACAGAGCAGAAATTTACATTTGCCGTGGATTCCATGCCCCGTAGACTTGTTTCGCCGGGTATACTTCTTTTTAGCAAAACACTTATACAAGACAACAGCAGACGACAATGGTGTATACTGCTGACTCATAAAACATGAGCTCGGGATCAAAAAATTCGGCAGATCCCACGTACCGTGGGAGTCGTTGTTATGCGAAGCATGTGGCGGGTAGGTGACTGTGGAGTAGCTTTTTTTACTGAGCGACACGTTACAAAATGACGCTAAAGATTTGTATATATTTTATACGCACACATATATATGTTGAAGAGCCGCATATGTGTTATATAACCAGTTGTTTACGGTTGGGTAACGCTGCCAATGGCAACGTCGGTATTACCAACACCAGAAGCGGTAAGCTGATATGTAGTGCTTATACGTGTCCCGAGAACGCACGCACGTTTCACGAACCCGTGTGCATGTGTGCAAGAAGTTCTTGACAGTTCTTGAACAAGGGCATCATCACCATGATCAGTGAGCACCAGCAGCTGGTCATGACTTGTTATAGGATCCGGTCGTGATCGTGGTGACGAGGGTTCCATGTGTAGTGAAGTATGTGGTATAGTATAGCTGTTGGAATTCGTGGATGCCTCGGTCATTTCGTCGACAAATTATCTGTCGACAGAGCCGGCGACATGTGGGAATCTGAAGTCACTCATTGCGTTGGTGAGGTATAGGCCGTCGAGGCTGGTAGGCCTGGATAGTGCTACGTAGACCAACTTCAGTGGATGGTGTTTGTCGTATTCGTAGACTACCTGGGCGTGTGGCCTACGTAGCCCAGTCTACAAAGCGGCTGTCAATTAATCTGACATCATTCTCGGTCAGCATGAGGCCATCGCCCAGCCTCGTAAGAAATGAAGAGGACACTGCGTCGTTCTGGTGAACGAAGTGCTCTTTACGGTGCGGTGATGTGGATATCATATGTAACATTCGTTAATGGATTCCTCCGGGGTCGAGCAATGCTCCAATATAGCTTCCTGAATCATAGGAATACAAATGTAATGTTTATTAGACTGCTATAAAAGAGGAGCCAACACTGGAACTACAGACGTTCATCTGATATGACGCCTGTATCGTAGGAGTACACATCGTAGGAGTATCATGTAGTGTTTATTGCTGTCTTGTAAAATTAGATAGCCAGCACCACAACCACAATTGACGTTGCACCGATAGTACGCCTGCGTAGGCTGCTTTTCCAAGCCAGTTTATAGACCTGGCGTGGCTCAGTGGTAGAATACCTGATTGCCACGCAGAATGCTTGGGTTCAATTCCTGCTGGGATCCTAATTTTCATTATTTCCATTCGTTGAGTCTACGCTGCCGATGTCGGTTTTCCTTAACGCTCTAGCATTTAGGTTACCAACGTCTGTTCTCGCCGTTCCTGGGTAGATATAAACTGTCAATCACCTGTGGCGCATACCCGTACACCGCGGCCCGTGGTATACGGGTATGTGCCACACGTGTCTAGTGGAAAGGGTTTGACGACGTACGCGACAGGATTTTAACGTTATTCATGTCATGAACCGGCAATCATATTCGTCAAATCCTCTTACCCTCCCATGTAAATTTTGGTCTACACCAAGTTAAGGAGGCGATCATGAGAGCACCCAGATGTAGGCGGCTAGATAGATAGATAGACAGATAGATAGATACGTAGACAGAAACGCTCAAAGTGCCAAAGGTTCGCTAAGAAATGATTCGCATTTAATAAACGCAATGCGTGCTTGTACATTCGGGGCATCCAGCTCTTGTGCATATCAAGCTTTCGGCTGCCTTATATGATCAACGGAGTGGCCCCGATCGCTGTTGCTGTTCAGCAGCACTGCCCATCCTTAGCAATGTAGAAGAGTGAGTTGCGCAAATGCTCTCATATATATGTGTGCAGTTGACGTGTAGTACGTTCGCCAGCAGCTGCGGAGCGTTAGCAAGAACTATAGACTTCATGGTACAGGGCTAGGACGTTTGTGGATCATAGTGCATCATAGATTCCTTGGGGTACGTTCGCGCTGCCGATATTCTCAGCGGTGCAACCATGTACCTTACAGTCGTGCCACACCAACCGGCCCCTGTCGAAGCACTTACTTATGACCGTTATTTTCACGAGGAGCACCTTCGACGAGAATGATGTTGACTGACCGTTATGAATGACTACTAGATGAGCCAAACAGAACGTCATTTCATTCTACATAAATTGCTCCAAGGGACCAGGCAGGATTTCGTACAGGATTCTCAACAATAGACCATATTCATACTATCAATCAGGTGATAGAGAAATGCGCGGAATACAACCAACCCCTATACATAGCCTTCATAGATTACGAGAAGGCATTTGATTCGGTGGAGACATCAGCAGTCATGCAGGCACTGCGGAATCAAGGCATCGACGAAGCCTATATAAACATAATGGAAGAAATCTACAGCGGATCCACAGCCACTATAGTCCTCCATAAAGAAAGCGACAGAATCCCAATAAAGAAGGGCGTACGGCAGGGAGACACGATCTCTCCAATGTTATTCACCGCGTGTTTACAGGAGGTTTTCAGGGCCCTAGATTGGGAAGAGCTAGGGATAAGAGTTAATGGAGAGTATCTCAGTAACCTACGATTCGCTGATGAGATTGCATTGATGAGTAACGCGGGAGACGAATTGCAGCTCATGATTACTGAACCGGATACGGAAAGTAGAAGAGTAGGTCTGAAAATTAATATGCATAAAACTAAAGTAATGTGGAACAATCTTGGTAGAGAACAGCGCTTTGCGATAGGTGGTGAGACACTGGAAGTTGTAAAGGAGTACGTCTACTTAGGACAGGTAGTAACCGCGGAGCCGAACCATGAGAGGGAAATAACTAGAAGAATAAGGATGGGTTGGGGCTCATTCGGCAAGCATTATCAAATCATGAATGGTAATCTACCACTATCCCTCAAGAGGAAGGTATATAACAGCTGCATCCTACCGGTACTTACCTACGGAGCAGAAACCTGGAGACTTACAAAGAGGGTTCAACTTAAATTGAGGACGACGCAGCGAGCGATGGAAAGGAAAATGATAGGTGTAACCTTAAGAGACAGGAAGAGAGCAGAGTGGGTCAGGGAACAAACGGGGGTTAATGACATCATAGTTGAAATCAAGAAGAAGAAATGGATATGGGCCGGGCACGTAGCACGTCGGCAGGATAACCGGTGGTCATTAAGGGTAACTGACTGGATTCCAAGAGATGGCAAACGCGTGAGGGGGAGACAGAAAATTAGGTGGGTAGATGAGATTAAGAAGTTCGCAGGTATTACGTGGCAGCAGAAAGCACAGGACCGGTTTGATTGGCGGAACATGGGAGAGGCCTTTGCCCTGCAGTGGGCGTAGACAGGCTGATGATGATGATGATGAAATTGCTCCCGTTTAAACTGCAGACAGCCATTTGACGAGATGCCCCGAGGGCAGAAAATGAAGTGGCTCAGCAATGAAAAGCCAAATAACGAGCCACCTTGGAATGCGAGGAAGGAGAATCGCCCTTGTGACCAGTGTTAACACCAGGGGTGTAGCAGGAGTTACACATGCGCACTGTTTGAGGCCCCCATTGTGGGTGTCTATCAGAGGTGAGACTACACGAGACACGCTATAGCTGCTAACCATCGCCGCAGAGGCAACATAAGTGCAGCCGAGCATGTAAGCACCGCAATTATTGGTGGAACGCAATTTGTAGGCGTACCTGACAGCTCCCGTAGCAAGATATTATATGTGGTATCGGAAACTGAAACTGAGTAAGGGCTACGTTTCGGCGTTTATTGGCTGGGTAGCACCATGAGTGCACCCACTAGGGAAGTGAAGCATAGTGGTGTGGTCGATCAAAAAGCATTCGAGCGCAGATTTGTTGTTTCACTAGCCGCGTATACTGTGCAGTTACATAACTACCCATGAGTGTTATGGAGCAATAGTTCAGGAAAACAAGCGCCGAAGTATGTGGTCAAGAGCAGGTTGAGCGAGGGCCCTAGCAGACCGAATTCCTGATAGTTTCCTTTGAGGTCGGTACTTTTTCTTTCTTTTTTTTTTTTGCGAGGAGTCGCAACAGGCAGATGTGCATTGTAAATACTACCACGGCCGCGCGATGAAGAACACACGGTGCGGCCTGCCGCGTCGCGGCGCAGGCATTGGGCGAGAGCGGGGAAGCGGAGTTGACAGTTGTCGCCGCATTTCGCTAGGAGGGCGCCAGTAGTAGGGGAGGGCTAGAGTTACTGTATATGCTACCTTCATGCAGCAGAGTTGCGCATCTGTCTTCCAACGCCGCTAGCAACCTTGCATTGCGGAGAAGCTGCCGCTTGGGCCAATTTTTTTATTTCTCGGCGCCGCCGCTGCAGCGAACTGAATTAACACTAGCCATCGACAGCCAATGTTTATCGCCGGTCTTCGACACGCCAGGCAGGTTAACCGGCGACACAGTACGCATGTCGCCTGCAAAAACGAAATGCGACTTCACCGCATAGCTGTGGTTGCTAGCCGGACCTATGCGCTACTCTGCTACCTAAAGGTAGCATATACAGTGACTTTAGGGAGGGCTCCGAACCTCCTTGAGGGCTACACGCGACGCGCGGGCGGGAAGGAGCGCGCGTTCAGCGGGTAGGTCGAGGTGGTGGTTGTTTTTCTCCACATGAATCGCTCGCACTGAGTGTCGCTCAAGACAGTTTGCGCGTGTGTTAGACCATACGTTAGGCAAAATGCCGCGTAACTGTTGTGTGCCGTTTTGTTCCACGAATGCATCGAAGGACCCGCAAATACGCTACCACAAGTTTCCCAGTAACGCAGAACGCAGGGCAGCATGGCTGCGAAACATTTCCCGTGAAGGACCCGGCGGGAAGGGAACAGTATGGCAGCCTAATGACAGGTCCCTGGTGTGCGCCTTGCATTTAACGGAGCAGGTCTACAAGAAGACCAAGTTGTTGACTACAAGAAGTTGATGATACTTTTGCCAACGTCTGTGCCGACAGTGTTCCCCGGTTATCCAAGCTACGTGAGCACGAGGAGCACGCCTGCTCCGAGGAAGAAGCGGCCACGCTCCGAAATAGATGCCGATAATGCGCAGTCGCGTGCCGAGTGCTCGGGCAATGCTACTTCAAAATAGCCGTTTTGTCATTAACCAAAACGGCTCGTCAAGTGACAGCACTGAAGCAACGAAGCCCAACAACTTTGAACTAGGGAATGAAACGTGTGTGGAAATCGCATAATTTTCAGATGCATCATGTCAAACTACATTCTACCTTGTTAAACTGACAGAAGAAGCTAAAAAAACGCGCTGCTTCCAAGCGAAGATCGCTCGTATGAAAGGAGCACTGCAGGCCCCTCAAGAAAAAGTGGATGAGGCTGAGGAGCGCGCGCAGTTTTATGAGAATAACGCGGACATTGCCTGTTTTATGAAGGTGCTCAATGCTGCTGCGCAAGGTGACAAGACTGCCGAGTTCGTTAGAAACCAAGTCCACAATTTCTCGACGAAGAAGCTCCACTACAGTGACGTCATTCTAAGGGAATGTGTAATTTGGAAGGCATGCTTCAACAAAAGTTATGAGCATGCAAGGTCCATAAATATCTTTCAGCTCCCTTGTCGCTCAACGCTCCAGAAATATGTAGGCCATTTAACAGGTGGAATCGGCGTCACTTCATTGATAAAGGAGCGGCTGTGCATCGAATTCAAGGGTCTCACTGTAGAGCAAGAAGCGTTCTGCTCCCTGATCGTTGACGAGATGGCCATACAGCAGAGGGTCATATACGACCGACAAGTGACAAACTTTTTGGTTTCGTTGACGGTGGTGAAGAAGAGCACTCAACAGCGGTACCCCAAGTGGCAAACCGATTACTATGTTTTGTAATAAGAGGCTTGTCAAGATCATATATTATTCCTGTCGGATATTTTTTCACGAGATGTCTGAAAGGTGACCAGCTGTTCTCTATGACCATGGAAGTGCTGAAAGTGGACTTGCGGGGCGGACGACCACGCCATGGAAGTCTGCAAAGTTTTCATCAGAAAGCTCTTAAGAACGCTTCTTGCCAACTGGGCAGGAAATGTTAATATGTCTGTTGAGCGTCTCGTACGCTTGGCGCAAAAACCTCTGGCCAGGAAAATGCTGCGCCTGTGATTCCAATAACACATTGGTCCTTTTTTCACGCACGTGCAATAAAGCAATTATTACTCCCCTGATGTTCACAATGCTTTTGTTTCTAAGGTGTGAGCAACAGTCATTCCGGAACTACAACCGCACCTGTCAATTAGTGACTCTCCTGTTGATAAAATAACTGTAGCACAAACATACATTATCGAGGGTGAATAGCGCAACGGCAACAAAAGAGAGAAAACATGACGTGAAAAATCGCAACTCGCACGAGCAACCACTTCAGATAAAACTAACACTTGCTATATTTAGGTTGAAGCATCGCCGGCGCACATTCGGTAGGACGATTACCAATATAGTTAACGCTATAGTAAGTTTATTGTAACTCTTTAAAAACTTACAAGCGCATAGCAGCTGCGCTGTCAAGCCGCGATCCGCCGCAATAATTCCGGCGCTCTCGCTCTCATGCTCCCCAGAGGCTCCCCCACTGGTGGCGCCGTGGCGGCAGCCAGGAGCACTAGGCGCGCGACGCAGTATTCGCTCCACGCGGCAGTCCGCACCGTGTGTTTTTCATCGAGCGGCCGCGATACTACATACATAACTAGATCTAAACATCCAGTTCGTTGGTGCATGCACGGATAGTCAAGACAAGTCAAAACTAGTCACTAGAACACGGAGATAAGATGAAACAACAACAGCAGCAACAACTAACGGAGACTTTGTACAAGGTTCTAAACCTAACTCGCGTGAACAAATTGGGCCTTCAGGTGTACTGCCAGGGTAATACCAATCTTATTTCGAATGCGTTAGACGATATGAATAAGGATAAGACACAACGGTTTTTTTTCACGGATATTCGGCTTCATATATTGCGTCAGACGGCGTACACGAGGCAGAAACGCTAGACTTCTTGAGAACGAAGAAGACCTCTAGTGTTTCGTGCACGTATGTACATGCAATGCGTTTCAGTTTCATATATTGTGTTCGTTCCTTCAGCGAAATAAAATAGACCGCCGGGCAGGCCTTGCGGGTATCTGTCGACCTATATCTGTACCATACATTTTCGAAAGAACCTCAAGTGTGTGCGTATACAACAAGGGAGCTCAAAGAGCACGCGTGGAGGGAAAGAGAGGGAGATGATTTATGAGAAAACAGAGAGCTCGGCCTGAGCTAGTGCGCTCTATCCTGATACTCTGCACAGGGGAAAAGGGAAAGGGGAAAAAAGAGTGATGAAAGGTGATGATGGGGAGTGGAACAATTTATGCATATATACAATAATCACATAACATAGTGGTTTCGCTTGAGTCTGGTGTCCAGTCCTGTACTCTTAAGAAAACCTATAACAACCCTGATAGCAGTTATTGATTTTGTCTGAGCACGCATTGCTGATAAAATGCAACTTTCACTTAGCGTTGCCACACCGATTCCTGCCAGCGTTGAAGCGAGCGTTTTTCGTTGCGACACGTAAAAGTGGGCAGTCACAAATAGATGCGCTGTTGTTTCACACATTTGGCAGCGTTCACAATTCGGGCTGTCCGCACGGCGGATGAAGTGTGCGTAGCGGCAAGTGAATGTAACTCCCAGACGAATCCGGTGCAGCAAACTGGGGTTGCTTCGGTTCATTCTAGCCGGGAGGCGAAAAGTCATTTCAGGATATGTTTCCCGCAGACGCCTGTATCGATGGTCTGGCTGCGACTAATAAGTCGTTGTGCATTCTCGCGTGAGCGATGTCAACAAGCAGTTGACGTCACTTCTGGAGTACGGTACTTTCACGTCAACGGGGGCGTTATACACAGCGGCTCTTGTTGCAGCATCAGCAAGCTCGTTGCTTGCCAGGCCACAGTATCCAGGGATTCATTGCAGTGTGATTGAGTGATCATTCTTCTGCGTAAGGTCGACTGATTTATTGCTCTCTAAAGCTAATATAAAATATTGTCCTCTTCTTGAGCAAGAGTCAATGGCTTGCAATGCGGATTTTGCGTCAGATAGTATCGTCCACTTACGTGGTATTTCGCCGGACACAAATTAGATGGCTTCCCGTATTGCAATAAGTTCTGCAGCTGTTGAAGACGACTTGTGGTCTAACTTGTACTTCCGAGAGGTACCCAAATGAGGGATCACAAAGGCCGCAGTCGAAGCGCACGGAGTCACAAACCCATCGGTGTATATATGCAAACAGTCGTCGTATCGTTTAGCCAAATGTGCCAACGTGAGTTGTTTGAGGGCAGCAGAAGTAACACGACGCTTCTTCGTAATCCCAGGTATTTTCAGGGACACCAATGGTCTGTTCAGCGTCCACGGTGGCACTTCGGGGATGATTGCAGGTGCAAAGTCTGATGGAATGACGTGCCTGTGTGTATCTAGGCATCGTGAGTAGGTGCAGCCTAGACGTTCTGTCTGCAGCGAAGACAAGGGATGGTTTCTGAAGGAAAAAAATTGTAGCGCAGAGCAACACACGGACAGACAGAGAGGACGGGACTGGCGCTAACTTCACACTGTGTTTATTAGGGATGGTTTGCGTGTCGGGTCAGCAGACGAAGGTGCACTCGAAGAGGCTCACAAAATAAGTAAACCTCTACAAGGAACGTACACGACTCCTCTATGGTGCCAGAGGTTGATGTACACCTTGATAGCCCTAGGAGCGTTCGCAGCGCTCGCGCTTGAAGGCTCTCCGAAGCACGAATTCATGTTGCACGCATACTTGAAAGCACAGGTGAGCTGTGACACTGTACAATAGTCACAAGCGTTCACAAAGGACCGTAGTCCTTAAAAGGCACAAAGAGGAGGAGGAGGAGGAGAAAAACGGAAAGACAGGGAGGTTAGCCAGTTCTCAGACCGGCTGGCTACCCTGTGCAGGGGAAAGGGGAAGGGGGAGTAAAGTGCGTTAACTGCCTTGTGGGCCGACAAGCGACGCGTCAGCGCATTTATTGATTATTTCCTTCTTTTTTTTCGCTGCTCTCTGTCTGTCTCTCACTCCGGCCTTGCTCTAGTGCCACAGCTCAGAAAGGAAACAACGGCTGCGTGCGTGGGTGTCTGAAGGCTCTGGACGACCTGCCACATACGCGACAGCGGCTTCCTGAGGTCTAGAGAACCACAAAATGCCCTCGACCATTGTCTGTCGAGTTTATCGACGTGTCGTAGTATATGCCGAAGTGCTCGGCGAGATGCAGACAGGTCTGATGGTGATCTCGTCATCCTATACTTTCTCTCTGCACGGCGACGGATTGTAACGTGTAGTTTGAGTTCAACCACGTGACAAGTACAGGAAAATACACTGTATACGTGGTTTGGTGCGAAGGGAAAAAAGCTGCATTTCACAGCTTGACTGGCCCCTTCACCCAGAAAAATTCTAAACTACAAATTTGTACTGTTGCCATCGGCATCAGTACAGAACCCGCTTTATTGTTTGTTTGTTCTTTTTTTTTTGGCAAGCAGAGAGCACAATAAGCAATTCAAAAGTGAACATGACATTTTTCGAAACAAAACAAGTACTTCGTAGGCCGAATGTTTTCGCGAAGATCGTCGCAAATTATTAGAGACACTGGATATGAGGTAAAATCATGATTTCTGCCGACAGCTAGGCCTACACAACAATGGCAGATGTTAGGGCCGGGATAACGCAACCCTAATTGTGTTCCGATCCCTTCAGTCGTCCGATCTGCGCCTCACGTACACTTTATGACCGTGATCGGCCGGCCACTTTGCTGTTTCCTACCAGAAAACGTATTTCAATGAAAGAAATATTTATATCATAGCTAGGAACCGGGGCATATTCGCGCGATGATTGGCGACAAGATTTGCGAGCACAGATAGCATTTTCAGTATGCCAATGACAGGAATTTTCTAATGACGACACTTTCACTGAAGTCTTTACCCGAAGTGTACGAAATTTCGTGCATTAGAATGCACATTGGCTGTTATCCCGTGAATATTTACTATGGCTGCTACTATTAGGCGAGGTCAATGAAAGTTATCATCTTGTATCGAATATTCTGTTTTCAAATAAACTCAGACACATAGTCAACGAAAAGCGCGGTATTTAAGCTTATGCGGCTGTCGAACTATCTAACGAACGGGTATTTTTAGTGAACGGGCGGGGCCGTCCATTTTTTGTGCCGGATTATATCATTATGCCCTTCACGCCTGACCAGGGTAAAATGCCGAAATTGTGTTTCCTTTTTTTTTTTTTTTTGTGGATGTGTATGGGTATAGCTTTGTCGTTGGCAGCGCTGCTCGAATATATAACGACTCTAGAAGAGAAATATAATTGAGTTTCCAGTTTAGCGGCGCTCGTCAGCGCGAGAAAAGACTTGGCTTTAACGAGCGCCCCTCGCGAGGAGCTTGCAAATCTCCAACCAAAAACAAAAAAATTCGGAAGAAAAAAAAAAAGGGAAGCAATAGCGTCTTCCGGGAAAGCACGTTTCAACAGAATCGAAAGCGACGCACTCTTAACAGAAGGATATAAAAGAGGGAGGGTGCGAAGAAAAAAAAAGGGGCGCGGGTCCTTCATGTATAGCGAAGGTTGACCGGAAGACCTTATTGAATCTCTCCACGGGCGCGAAAAGCTGCGCGCGAGTGACAAAAACCGGCGCTACACCGCCGTGAGACTCGTGGTCTCTCGCCTAGAAGGCTTTATGTGGAAGGAGAGAGAAAAGAAGAGAAAAAAGAAGCACTGACAAAAAAAAAGTTTAGGTGGGGGAAAAACTGAGAGATTGAAGTGGCATAGGGAGAGTTTCTCTGAGGCGAAGAGGGGATTAAATGCGGGTCCTCGAAGCGAAGGAGGCCAGCTTCTTCCCTGACCGTCTACAGCAGCGCTGCCGGGAAATCGGGAAGCCAGCGAATTCTCTTTCTCTCTTTCTTTCTCTCTCTCTCGCCTGGCGACCCGGCAGGGGCAACATGCCCCGAACGACGGCAATAAGCGCGCTGCGCAGAAACCGAAGCGAGCGGGGCAGTCGCAGGCAGAAAAACTGCGATGCGCTGAACAAGTGTACGCAGAGACAAAAGCGCGTAGCCACTCAGGTATGCGCACTCCGTGGCCGAGAGAGACGTGCGCAGGAAGATCAAGAAGAAGGTGGAGGACAACAAAACCCGAACTTATCTCGAGGGCACCGTGATTAACACCAAATAATTCATGCCACCAAATGAGATTCACTACGCAGTGGGGGTGGATTCTGTCGGGCCACCCGGTTTGTTTGTTTTCTGCGCGCGCTGACTCCTTTTGGAAGGCCGCTGCTGTGCTCGCGCGCGTCTTGAATCGCTAATCCGAGCACCCTGCAGGCGCATGCCAAAATGAAATGGCACTCGCGACCGTGGCTGCTTCTTCCGTCCGCTCGTCGCCCTTTGTCGAGCCAGTGATTATTAGAGATTCGTCGAAGACTAAGCACGCCTTTCTCAGCCAAAGCCGCTTCTCATAGAAATTGCTGAGTGAGACTCACGCACTTAGATGCCGTTCGACTCGATCGAGAGGCGAATGAGTGGCAGAATCCGGTTATTGAAATCATCGTTTAATGTAATTTGGGGATAAATATACAACTATGACAGTTATAGAGACAAAAGGGCCTTGAAATGCCTTTTAATCCGGACCTTTCCTGCGTTCGCTGGCCACTTTTTCAATGTAGTCGACGTGTATGCGCCTAAGAGAGTGCACACGAGAAAGCAGTTTCTCTGCGACATTGCTCTTATTATTGAGCAGCGCGCAGAGCGGTATCCTTTCTGCCGGTTCATGCCCTGCTTTGAACGGATAATCAAGGTATATCCGCTTTGATGATACGCTCTTGGCCTTAAGTGAGTTTTGTAGCCTTCAAAATTTCAGTGCAAGATTTAAAGAAATGAACGCGCGCTCCTTAGATATCCAGGAGAATTCAGAACTCGAGAACCATAGCAAGCGCCGTAATGCTGAATCAGAGCCATAGAGGCCACAAATTGAAAGTTGTGATTGCTAAGCGTTAAACAAGGAAACATGGGTTTCTTCACTGTTAAGGTAACTTGTAATGGCTAAGCATAATGAATGGATGGATGGATGCTTTCAAAGTTTCAGTGCCAGATTTGACGAAATGAACGCGCGTTGCTTAGAAATTCAGAACTCGAGCACCAGAATGGAGAACGGACGGACGGACGGATTCTTATCATGCGGCAGTTTCTATGTCGGACTTTCATATTGCATTTCAAATAATCTAAACGCGTTCATTGTCGAGATTGGTGGACCACTTCTGTACTGTATACATAGGCTAGTTTGCAGTGTTCCAATCGACGAGGTAGCCGGCAAGTTCGTCACAATCCGAGATAGTAGTCGCAAAAAAAAAAGTTCACCGACGATTACGATACTGCCTAATGCAAATTTTGAGCGTAGCTGCTTAGGTGTTTTGATTTTGCGATACGTTGAGACAACCAATTTGAGATAGACATGTATGTATGTACGGTTGCATACCACTATTTAATCGCATTGAGCATCTTCACACCCGGATGTCTCAGTGCCTGCGTGTAATCCCTGTCGCCCTCCTCTCTGACAATTTCTTGCACTGCCCGATTCAGATTGGACATACCTCGGTTGGCTTTATTTACATATTCCAACACGAAAGCGCTACATGCGTACGTGTCAAGCACTATCTGAAGATCGATGTTTGAATCTAGGATGGAAGTGGTACATGCGTATGTGTCAAGCACTATCTGAAGATCAATGTTTGAATCTAGGACGGACGCTACCCATGAGTTAAAGTAATTCACCCACCTTTGATGCACGGTACGGTGTAGCATGAGGGTGGGATGAGGGGTACCCGTTCGGAGAACCGAAATGTACTCTGCCTTGTCCATGACGCTGTATTGTTCTCAGAACTGCGCCACTGAATCATTTTAACACGAAAGTGTTTTATGCCGAGGTCTGCCAAGACTCCAGTTGCGTATTTCCGTCACGGAAATGACGCCGAAAAAATTTACACGATAAGATGGCAAAGAAAAAACGTTCCGCCAACGGGCATCGAACCCACGACCGCTCTGTCCGCAACGACAGATGCCAAGCGCGCTATCCACTGCGCCACGGTCACGGACTCTATAAAGGCTTTACAAACGCGCCTTTTATATCTACCACTCTCTCGGTCGACGGGGTGGTGTTGCCCTATGGGAGCAGTAGAGTAAAGTAATTCGTCATTACTGTGGCCTCCGCGATTAACACCTGCAACGCGTTACACGTCCGTCCCATTGAGCGCGTTTTCAATAGAATTTTAGTTTTGTCGATGCCTTAACACACCGCGAGGTGGCGATCATAGCCCAAGCGTCGTAAAAGCGTTGGCCTTGCTCACAGCGTCACGCTAATCCTAACGAAAAATAGCTCTGCGACGCGCGCCTGCCTCACCTGGCTGTTACACCGCGTTCCCCGCTCACGCGCTCGCCCCAAGAAAAATCGTGGCCGGGGGGCGGCACGACGCGCTTTGCGTTTCCCTCTAGTGCGGCCGTGGTGTTCAATCACATTTTAACATGGCGCGGGATGGTGACCAAGTTCTGCGTCCAATATGCGACGCTCTTCTGGCTATCACACCTCGTTCTCTGATTACGCTTTCACCGTTAACTACTACAGCTACCACAAGGTTTTGTGTGATCATTTCACATGGACGTTAGTCGTCGGGATGGAGATGTATCACCAATCATCAAAGTGGGTGCATCCACGTTAAACGGTGCTATAGCTGCCAGACATCAATATACATCGTGCAAACTCTCTTATATCAATGTTCAGTAAACATTCAGTTACTTCTGTAAGGGCGCGCTTTACTTTCGTGTTATTCCGATTCCTATGACGGAGGGATGAACGATCATTTTGGTCGTTTCCAGGGCCCGGTGCATGTCTTGGTACTTGTTTCGGAGGCTCTCGATGTGTTTCTTCTGCCCAGCGACGGCAAAAGAGCGCCTTCGACCAACGCACGTCTTCGTGCTTGCTTGCTTGCTTGCTCGCTTGCTCGATCCTTTAATTTTGGCTCTTAACCACTAGGAGGGATTGGCCATGAAACCGGCGTTAATATAAGGGGGGGAATTTAGAATTTAGATCAAGGAAAAAGAATTGCGTGCCCAATTCCTTTGGTTTTTTGTTTGTTTGTTTGTTTGTTTCGTGAAATTCCTGTGGCACATACTTCGTTTTCGTTGGACACGGTAGTGGGGCTTGCCCAATTCCTATAGTACGTACTCGTTCGCGCGGTTACGCCACCGACGGCGACATCGTTCAGCGCAGGGACGGGCGCCCTAAGAGCTGCACTGTAAAAAGCTTCCCTTCGAGCCACGGACGAGTCGAACTAAAAACAGTATTTGGAGACGATGACTCCTTGCGAGCTTTTTTCGTAAATGTGTAGCATGCAGCAACCAGGTGGATATACTACCACCACTATGCATAATGTTAAATAACTTTTGTAGGCAAGTTCTGCTTTAAACCGAATAAGGAAAGAGAGGAATGCTGGATTGAATTGTTAACTGCGAAGGCTCATCTCATATAGCTGTATATTGTCGCACAAAATAAACGCTAGAGCCGTAAATTGTCATCGGTGTGCAGCCGGAATTTTAATGTTCGCGACTTGAGCTTTGTTCGAGCTTCCTTTTTTTTTCCCGTCGCCTGCATGAACTAGACTCATCGAGGAAGCTCCAAGTTCCATCGCACCTCTCCCGCCGTGATGCAACTTTACTGTGCCGCCTGTGGTTAGGAGTAGCTTTCACGAAGGCGTACTCTTTTCGCATAGGAATGGCAGACACCTCAAAATGTGACTCGTGCAATAGCAACGAAACGATAGAACATCTACTGTGTTTCTGTGGACGTTTTGTGAACGAACGAAACGTTCTGCGCGATGCGCTGAACAAGTTAGACGACAGACCGTTTTCCGAAGAGAAGATCCTCGGATCGTGGCCCTACGCATCGCAGGCCAGCAAAGCGACGCGAGCATTACTGCTGTTTTTAAAATCGACCGGCTTAAACGACCGCTTGTAGGCATTCAATGGACAGGTGCATATGTACCCTGACAGTGCCTTCTTCCCTCTTCTTTCTTTCTTTTAATCCCTTCATCCCTTCCCCCCAGCGTAGGGTAGCAAACCGGACGCGCGTCTGGTTAACCTCCCTGCCTTTCCTTCATTTCCTTCCTCCTCCTCCTCCTCCTCCTCCTCCTCCTCCTCCTCCTCCTCCTCCTCCTTTTTTTTCAGATTTATGAAAGCTGCATTTAGGGAAATTCCACGCGAGCTTCGGTAATTGACCCATCTGTTTTAGGATTCTTCTTTTTGTTTCCCAATACCACGCTTAAATATTTATGCCGTCGAATATAACGTATATGGTGGCTGTACGTAGAATACCGTGCCTGTCGGCCGCACAGTAGACAGGCTTTGATCCCCGTGAAATTGACTGGCTACGGAACTTCACGGCGTCCATGCGTTCGGCGTCTTCCCTGCCTTTCTGGCGTATTATTTGTTCACAGGCGCAGCGCCACGCGCCTAGGACGGTCGAGAAAGGTGAATGCATTTTGGATGCGCACTCAAATTATGTACGAGGAAACGAGCAAATAACCAAACAAAAAAAGAGCTTTGAAGACTGCGGTGAGATTAATATAAACGACCTGCTTCAGAGGCCTCCTCCTTCCGAAATCGGAATCCTTCTAGACGGAACTGTGGACACATGCTCCCTACGTATCGGCTATGCTGCTTCAAAGGCGGCAGTGGTGGCTTTCAACTCTATTCTCAAGGGAAAGTAGCCGTAACTTCGGGCATTTGTTGTTCATCTGGTGGCGGCGCCCGAAATCTAAAAAAGAAAAACTGAGTGCCTCTAGGATCAGCCTTACAACTACAGCGGAAAGTGCACACGAATTTAGCAATAAAAACTGAATCTGTGTCCGAATTTTTTTGTCAAAGAATCAGCAAGCCTATATATCCAATGAATTATTCATATATTCCTTGTTAAAACGAATATCGCTTATTTGTTGCTTGTTGCCGCCACTGATGATTGGGTCACTGTTTACTTCCAAGTTTCGCAATATACAGGGTTGAGAACCCAATGGAAAAGACACCGTACAAGTAGCTGCGATTCGCTAAATAATCTCACGCCACATGAATGTAACAGTGTTTAATATTGGTTGACAACCCCGCCACGGTGGTCTGGTAGTTATGGCGCTCGACTGCTGACCCGAAGGTCGCGGGATCGAATCCCGGCCACGGAGGCTGAATTTTCGATGGAGGCGAAAATGTTTGAGGCCCGTGTACTTAGATTTAGGGGCACGTTAATGAACCCCAGGTGGCCGAAATTTGCGGAATACTCCACTACAGCGTCTCTCATAATCACATCGGGATTTTGGGACTTTAAACCCCAGATATTATTATTAATATTGGTCGACAGTGGAAAAGGGGTCCTCGTTGGCGCTATTTGCAGCCACTGCTAACTACGGAAGTTTATTAACTTAGCTTTTTTGTCCAGAACCCTTCGAATGCGTAATATTAATATGTTTCTATACTATATGCTGCCGTTAGGGTTCTCGTGCAATAAGCCAGTTAAATTCGATCCAGTGCCATTGAGATATTTAAGTACATTTAGTCAAAACAGGGGACTAACTCGCATTATAAGTCTGTGGTGAAGGAAGGTTATGAAAGTAGCGTCCCAGATATTAAGCATGGGATGAAAATTCTTAAAATTCATGTTAAGATGACTAGAGACGTTAATTGCAGTATTAATTATCAAAATTAAAAGCATTAACATTTTATTAGAGGGGATAGGTGGTGGGTCAAATAGGAGAATTGAAGTACTTCCTGCGGAGGGTTCATTGCCGCTTTGAGATTTCCAAAAACCAGCCGCTGGTGATATTTTCGGAGTGAATAAATTCGGCAAAATTCGCCGGCGAAACCGGGGCTCATATAGCTATCGTTTCAACTGGCATTTAATTATAGGCTTAGCTTAACTAAGCCTCGAGTAAGTAGAGCTATCTTTCTAGCTGCTGTCCAATTATTGTGAGGACACTAATTTTTCTTTTAAATCACCTCCCTACATATTGCCCTTTGGTTCCTTACGCGTTATTAGTCACTCTAATTAGGCTGAAACCATCGGCAACTAAGGCAAGGGCAAATGCAGTGAAGTTTGTGGTGGGACGGGTACCATATGGGGTGGGGGGGGGGGGCTTCTGGTTTGCACGCCACGAAGGGCACTAT
Source organism: Rhipicephalus sanguineus (assembly GCF_013339695.2). Lineage (NCBI taxonomy): Eukaryota > Metazoa > Arthropoda > Arachnida > Ixodida > Ixodidae > Rhipicephalus > Rhipicephalus sanguineus. The sequence goes on along the minus strand of NC_051176.1, from coordinate 105,972,769 downwards.
CCGGATGTTCAAAGCTCTTTCTATCTAAACAAATACACGGGGCCGCACGCGCAAAGAGGGCCGAGAGATGCGCCTTCAAGATGATGAGGAAGCTAAAAAAAAAAAAAAAAAAAAAAAACAAGACACGCCGCAGACTCTCTTTACATATTATTCGCAACTTGGTTTGGCAAACCGCATCGTTAGAAAGGAAGAGAGGATAATAAACTAGTAAAAACAAAAGCAAGGCAGCTGCAGTACGTTCTCGTGACAACGCGGTGAAAGCGCCTTTGCTTCGTTGTTCGGCCCTAAAATAACCCCCTCCCACTTCCACGCTGCAGCTCAGGCCTCAGCGGCGCATCCCCGACGCGAGTGCACCCGTCGTTTCCTTGGAAAACACGGATTTCGGGGCATAAATAAAAGAGCGCCGCTGCGCGGTGGATCCGGAGCGCGCCTTTTCTCCCGTTGCCGTCTCTGGCGCAGGCTTTCGAGTACAAGAGGCCGCATTTCAACTTTTACGTTCGGCACGCATCCTCTCCGTTCGGGCATTGTTTGTGTGTCGCTCGCAATACGTCGGTCGAGGGTGAGCAGAACGGGGCGGGCGGCCTGTACGTTGTGATCGTGAGGGTCGGATACTACCGAGAATCCTTGGTATATAAGATGTTTGTTTTTTATCAAAGAAAGGGAGAGCACTGCCAGGGAGCGCGACAGAGAAACAAGCAACTGGACACGCGGAACCATTTCTTCCATTAATTTGTTACATTTCTTTTCCCCTAGAAAATATCATTAGGCAGCGTGGTATCTGCGATGCGAAAAGGTTCGCATGAAAAGGGACACGCGAGGGTTACGCCTTGCTGCTTTGGAATATCTTCGTGGCGTCTCCGATACCGATCCGTTATAGCTTGCCGCTCTTCGTTTAAAGGGATCTTTAACCCCCTTATCTGCCGATGACGAGTTAACTTGTCAAAGAGGTACTGTATGTGCTCCACACTTAGGAAGGACTTACGTATATGCTTATGAGTTATTGTTGGTAACTCTAACTTGTCATGGCAACAAGCGCCCTCGGTTGCCGATGGAGAATGAACTCGTAATGAAATTACTGCAAACTTTTCGAGCTGTTCTAAACCAACAAGCAAAGGAAAAGCTTTTGTCATTGAAAAACATGCTCCCGAATGTGATATTGAGATATGATTATTTATTTATTTATTTATTTATTTATTTATTTATTTATTTTTGCTAGCTTACCAAGAACAGCTTCATTGAGGTTGCGTTCGAAAACAGAGGGCGTCCGGGAAAGGGGTAGCAAGCTCGCGTGCAGCGTGTGCGGCAGGGGCGTAGCCAGAAATTTTTTTCGGGGGGGGGGGGGGGGGCGGAGTTCAACCATACTGTATGTATGTTAGTGCGTGCGTTTGTATGTGTGCATATATACATACGCAAGAAAATTTGAAAATTTTCGGGGGGGGGGGGGGGGGGGTAGACGCCCCTGGTGTGCGGCGCGTGCGACCAAATGCATACGAAGCCCGCCGCAAGCTTTCTTTCTTTCCTTTTCTTTCTTTCTTTTTTTTTTTTTTTGGCGGTGACGACGATTTCGGGAGTGATGAATGATTTCTGGCAGATAGTGAATAAGGTTTGACTTCAATGATTCGTACAGCTACAGCAGCACGGGCGAGCCAAACGACGTGGGCATAGTTGTACCCTGTGTTTTTACTATTTTTTCCCCAAGAGACCAGTGGAAATACTACAGGCATCCCTGGTATCATATTCAGAAAAAAAAACAAAGTCGAAGAAGTGCAAGTGTAAAAAAAGTTCAGCACTTTAAAAAGAAAGTTTTTGAAGTTCCACTGAGAGTTCAGAGATTCAAATGAGTCCGGCAACATACTTTACGAAAGGTTTTATTAGTGTGAGTCCAACTCCGCGTGAACCCTTCGCAACAGAACGTACTTGAATGTGCCTTGTAATAATGTACTTATCGGCAATCGAACGCAGCCGTCGACACGCCCTCGCGGCCTCCGCTCCTGCTCGATCGATGTACCTCTGCCCCAGAGATTTCAAATATTCGTCATTGCGTTGATAAAGTACTTAATTTCAAGTGAAGTAAGGAGCATCTCACTAGACATGACTTCAAGGAAAGTATAGGGGACGTTATTAGTAGTAAATATAATGTAAATGTAAAGAAATCATATTCAGGAAAAATCATATTCATTTACATTATATTTACTACTAATAACGTCTCCTATACTTTCCTTAGCATTATTGTCTGTTAGTGCTCATTATTATTGTGTATAACAAAGAAAAAACGAGCCCTTAAAATTTCCATTTCTTTCCTTCATTCACAGCGAGGGTCTCGTTCTGGCAGACTTGATGCTTTCAGGTAGTACGCGAGGGATTATTGGTCAGCTACCAGCTCGTAATAAGTTCACGTGCTACGTGACGGGCAGAAAAAGAGTGTTCCACACTCGCCGTCATGGCTTCTGGCGGCGCTGACTGACGCTCCCACGTTTAATACACACATATACCCCATAAAGTGGACTGGGGGATGGCCGCCGCGGTAGCTAAGTTGGTAGAGCATCGAACGCGTTATTCGAAGGTCGCAGGTTAGGTCCCTGCCTGCGGCAAGCTATTTTTTCGGCCACTTTCCTTTCTTCACATTTACATTATATTTACTACTAATAACGTACCCTATACTTTCCCTGGCATTATCGTCTGTTAGTGCTCATTAATATTAGACATGACTTCAATATTTGGCGATATTGTCATTCAACATTCAAGTTTTGTCGGCAACAGCCTGTTATTCTGTTTTGATACAACAGAGGTGCATAAGCGTCAACCTCTCCACAGCAAGCGAGTTCGAACAGAGCAAAGCCGTGCTGCAATGTTGTGTTCCATCATGGGTTGACCCATGGTAGGAGCATTCAGGGCGTGCTGCATGCTGTTAAAAAATCATTGAACGTCGACCTTACCGTCATTTTGTCAGAGGTTATACCATTTCATATTGAAGTAGAAGGAAACGAGGCCCCTGATAGTCTTGCGCGCTCCCAGTGGGAGTTCTTAAGCCTTGGAAGAGGGATCACACAAAGTATACGTTAAGCCGTTTTCGTTCGATATGATTTCCACTTCACCCCCTGCATTATTCCTGCGTGTACACTACATATTTAGCAGAGACCGCGCTTCGGCTCCTCTTAAAATTCCCTCCGTGACGCAGAGCTGTGTGAATGGTGAGCCCTGCTGACAGACTTGGCTCGGATGGTGCAGTCGGTTGCGCCACGCTTCAAATATCAACCTCGCCATTAGTATTCGCTTCTGTTAGGACCTAAGATGTACCCATCTGTTGCCAGATGTAATGGGACGAGATTGAGAACCTACCGAAATTATAAATATAGAGCTCCGGCGGTCCAATTTACTGCAATTATCGCAAGACTCGGTCCTGCTGAAGTGTAAGACCATAGGTGTCAAGAGGACTAAACCACTGCCTTCAAGTTTTCCAGAATACATGCTCCTTTTGTATGCCACGTGCGAAAAAAAAAAGTACCCTCAGGACAGCATCGCGACTAACGTTGGCGGTTGCACAAACCCGCGGACTTCGTACAAGTGGAGAAGTTTCTTCCGTTTTGTGACGATGGACGGATGCGTCATGGGTCATTTAACGCTGCGTAGGTAATGTGCCTCCAGTTTGTATCCTGAACACTCCTATCAGCGCTATACTAGTAGACGATGCATGACCTTTGCACTAGACTCGCCGCTATGTATTCTTTATGGCACGCAGTGAAGAAATTTTTCCCCTAGAAATTAACTTAATGTGAGCTTGAACTAGTATTTTAGAACTTGTTGTTGGGCGAATTGGTGCATCTTAGCAAACATTTTTAATTGCCCGAAAGTACGACCACAGATAGTCCTTCTGTGATGTTGTGTCCCTGGTCGTACGTTCGCGCAGTTAAAAAAATGTGTATGATTAAACTGGTTCTTGGGGTTTAACGTCTCAAAGAGACTCATGCTATGACAGGCGCCGTAGTGAAGGGCTCCGCATAATTTCGACCACTTGGAATGTGCACTAATATCGCATAGCTCACGGGCTTCTAGCGTTTCGCCTTTGGCATTTCGTCTCCATCAAAATATGACCGCCACGGCCTGGATGGAACCCGCGTCTATCGGGTCAGCAGCCAAGCACCGTAACCACTGAGCCACTACAGCGGCTCTCCTAGTACTGCGTTAGTTAAGGGACCGAACAGACGAATATTCTAAATCAATGGTGAAGATGGTGGTGGTAAAGGTTTCAATTAAGGGAAAAAATCAACCGTCTAAGAAGAACGCACGAACAATAAACTTTTAGCAATAAACCGTTGAAACAAGCATGTAGTAGAGCCTCATCCATGCGGTAGTGAAGAAACGCAAGAAAAAGCGTACTATCCAGGAAAACGTACAATCCACATTCACTAAAGAATCTCGCAGTTTCGCTTCAAAAGCGAAGCACAAATGCAGATGTCACAGGATCACTCGATGACCGCGAGAACTAGCCGTCACAATGCTGGTAGCGCCGGGATCGGAATGTGCGCGTGCTGTCATTTGCTTCAATATTTAGAGTACGTCGCATCTCCTGAAATATCACTTGTACAGCATGCAGTACAAGGCGGGCATTGAAACTGCCGTTTTCTCAGCTTGCTCAAAGAGCGTGCATGCTCTTCAATACACGACGAGTGGCCGCGCGGGCCGCGTTGTACTTAGCCGCCTGCATTATAATTAATGTTCACGTTACACTTTACGCGCGAAGAGACGTGCACATGAAGTCCATTGGCCTCGCACCAACAGATCACGTGGCCGCGAGCCATCACGCCGCGCGGCCAAAGCGAAGGTCGCTGGCCGAGTGGATCGCGCATCATATTGTCACGTGGTCGTGACGTTAGAGAAGACAGCAGTCGGCCAGACGAAACTTTTTATTTGGGCGAACCTGTGCCCGGTAAACGAGAAGTCAAGCTGTAAGCGATACACGCTGTACACTGATAGCGGCGAGCAGATAGTCGGCCGTCGATAATCTGATCTGTGGTTTAGCGGCGTCGGCATTTATACATGGGGCATGGAACGTTCGAGTCTTATCGCTGGTGGCCGCGCCAGTTCCAAAATAAACTCAACTGTTCGCGTTTACGCGCTCAAGCCTACCAGAAGATTCTAAAATAATCTGGAAGTTTCCCAGGCATTCGTGCGCGGTTCGCGAAAGGCAGTGGTTGTAACACAGCTGGTTACATAGATGTAACACAACTGGTTACATATTGTTACGGGGATTATTTATTCGGCAAGAACTGGCCGAGCTAACACTGCACACAGTGCACAGGAACGCAGGTCGAAAGGCAGCTCCAGACCCTGTCCCACAGCAACAACGTCGTCGTCGTCTTCATCCATCCGGTATCAATGCGGCGCCCGTGCCAGAGTGACCTTTCCATACCCGTGACATTACCCCGGCCGGCAAAGCACCGTCCCGGTGCCTCTTATGGTTAGAAGGGCGTGTCACCGTTGTAGGGCTTCAGGCGAGAAACATGCACGATGTCAGTTCTGGGCGTAGCAGTCGATGAGTTTGTGGTCGAGGAAATCTCATACGTGACAGGTGTCACCTGGCGCAAGACTCGGTAGGGCCCAACGTATCGCGACAGAAGCTTCTCGCAAAGGCCAACACGACGAGATGGGAGCCAGAGTAGAACGAGAGAGCCCGGAGGAAAATTGGCATCCCTATGTCGACTATCATAGAGGGACTTTTGTGCAGTCTGGGATGACGAGAACCGAGCGCGGGCTACTGTACGAGCGATGAGAGCACGGGTGATGGCATCTTGAGCGTATGAAGTGGTAGATGGTGGGTCAGGCGGAAGCAGGGTGTCGAAAGGTAGTAAGGAATCACGGCCAAAGAGAAGATAAAAGGGTGAGTAGCCGGCGGTTTCATGACGCGACGAGTTGTAGGCGAAGGTGACGAACGGGAGGGCAATGTCCCAATCGCTGTGGTCGTCAGAAACGTACATGGAAAGCATGTCCGTCAGTTTCCGGTTGAGGCGTTCGGTAAGCCCGTTAGTCTGAGGGTGGTAAGAAGTCGTAAAGTTGTGTCGAGTAGCACAAGATCGAAGTAAGTCGTCAACCACACGAGACAGGAAGCAGCGACCACGATCTGTAAGTAAGTGACGAGAAGCGCCATGCTGGAGAATGATGTCGTAAAGAAGGAAATCTGCAACGTCCGTCGCGCAGCTGGTCGGTAGCGCTCGAGTGATTGCATACCGAGTAGCATAATCCGTAGCTACTGCGATCCACTTATTACCTCTTGTCGAAGTTGGGAAGGGACCTAGCAAGTCCAACCCCACTCGATAAAACGGCTCGGCTGGGACTTCAATAGGTTGAAGGCGTCCGGCGGGGAGAGTTGTAGGCTTTTTTCGGTGCTGGCACATGTCACACGCTGCAACGTAGCGGCGAACTGAACGATAAAGGCCCTTCCAAAATACCCGTCGTCGAACACGGTCATAGGTTCTGGATACGCCTAAATGTCCAGAAGTTGGGGCGTCGTGAAGTTCTTGCAGGACGTCCTTGCGCAGATGACGTGGGACGACGAGTAAAAGTTCCGCGCCATCGGGATGTAAGTTGCGGCGGTACAAAACGTTGTCTTGAAGCAAGAACGAGCTCAGTGAAGGGTCGGTATCGCCGGATTGAAGGCGCTCGATGATGGAGACCAGCAACAACGTCGTCGTCGTCGTCTTCATCCATCCGGTATCAATGCGGCGCCCGTGCCAGAGTGACCTTTCCATACCCGTGACAATATAAATACAATAAGGAGCGCGCGTGGCAATATGTGTACACGGTAGCAGTCACTCCCTGTTGTGTAAGTGCATGGCCCACGAGAGCAGTACCTACGATGTTAAACGTGACCTGCGCGTCGACTCGACAAGAATACCGGGCCCAACCGCCGCAGTGGTTTAGTGGATATGGTGCTCAACTGCAGTTGAGCAACTCCATCGAATCCCGGCTGCTGCGGCCGCATTTCGATGGAGGCAAAATGTTAGAGGCCCGTGTGCTTAGACTTAGGGGAAAGTTAAGAACCCCAGGTGGACGAAATTTCCGGAGCACTCCGCTACGGCGTCTCTCATAATCATATCGTGGTTTTGGGGTCATAAAAACTCAAGAATTATGCACAATACCGTGCCAAACCACACGCACGCTTGCAGTGCGTGGTCACGCACCTAAGCGGCACGGGGGTTGCAAGTCGCGATGCGTCGACGACTTGTTCGGTCTGACGCGATGTAATCATCGGCCTCGCGATCTTATCTAATTACCGACTCGTTTGGACGTTGCAATAACCACATCCTTATTCTCGCCGAAAACAGAAATGGATGCTTGCACACCTCCGTCCATTCGCGTGTCGGCTTTTCAGCTTTTCTCTTTTAACAGCGGAGGTGTCTATGCCAGCCGTCGGTTGTAATCCGCGAACAGAAGACTGTCATCATCATGAAGCAGCACGCGCTCTCTTCGTCCTCTTCTTCACATCCTGCTTCGCTCCCAGAACACTTGCGCCGATTTGTCCAGTGTGGGATGGACTAACTCTGAATGGGTGAAAAAACGAGTACAGAGAGAGAGGAAGAAAGAGAGAGGTACAAGGAAAGAGAAGGAGATAAATTCTTGGCGAAAAAAATTTCTTCTCGAGGCGGGATTCGAACCCAATACCCCCGGTCCGAAGGCGAATCGTAACCACTCGGCAATTCTGGCACGCTAGAAAGCATAACATAGCCTTGTATAGTATAGTATACCAAGGGGATTGGAAAGGGAAGTGACGGTGAGGAGAAAGGAAAGGATGAGGGGAGAGACTAAAGCATGGCATAGGAAGAAAGGGATAGGGAGAAATGGAGAGAAAGAAATGGAAAAAGAGAAAAAGAAAGACAGACAGAAAGAGAAAGCGACAAATAGAGAGAGAGAGAAAGAAAGAAATGAAAGAAAGAGAAAGATAGAGGAAGCGAGAAATATATATATATTATATATATATATATATATATATATATATATATATATATATAATATATATATATATATATATATATATATATATATATATAGTTTTCACGGACGTCACGCGACGTCACCACAGCCACTTCCGCTTTGCTCAGCCGCCATGTTCGGGAACCTTTCGAGACGCGGCTCACCCGGCTACCGTGTTGCGGCAGCTGGCGCGCGCATTTTCTAGTGTTATACTTAGCGCCACAGCCATGACGATTTGTGCGATGTTCGGCTGTCGTAGCAGAAGCAAGACTTCTGAGAGTCAGGCACCGGCATGTTTTGTTTGCCGAAGGTTATCACCAAGCAGTGCGAGAGAACGCGGCTCTCACAGAAAGGCGCCGGAGCGTTTGGTTGCCCGCATAAATCGGAAAGACTTGAAGAACTTGAACAACATTTGCATCTGTGGTCGCCGCTTTATTAAAGGTAAGATTTTTAATTGCAGTAGTTTAAACGGACTTCTTTTTCTTTTCAATTACTTTGATAAAGCTATCGCAACTTACGGCTGCGATTCGCGCGCCGCCGATTTCTCAAGCTCCTAAGGTTATGGGGAAGTTTACTTCTTTCCGTACGCGCAATGCCACTTGATAAGCTACTAGCCTGTTCGCGAATTTGCAGGCAAACCACCTCAACTGATGGATGAAACGAATCCGGACTGGGCGCCCACACTTCAGCTAGGATACCTAAGTGAATCAGGTGCGGCTTCAACATTGTCTGCGCTGTACGCCCGACGCAAGGAACGTGCCGCGAAGAAAACGGCAGCCACTGCAGCGAGTGTCACATCCTGAGAAGTATCTGGGGACGGAGAGCCTTCCACAGACTGCGACGGGCCTGAAGCGCGCATAAACGCGAAAGAAGCGGCCTGGCGTACTTTTTACACACTCACCTCGACCAACACGACGACACGTTGTGACGGCAACTTCTTCTTCGCTGCAATGTTCTTCACGAACCCACTCGTAAAATAACTGTGCGCATCTAAGGACTTGTAAGACTTCATTTGCTGCAAGGAAATATAGCTGGTTGACAGTACCAGGTAGTTTATAATATCCACGTGCGTCGTTGGTGGCAGTACCTCGGCATCCGTGGTCGCGTCTCTTCCTATGCGCAGCTTATACGGGTCCACACCGCTGCACATGGCAATTTTCGCTTCATAACGCACTCTGGTGGCTCCTACGAGCTCGTCGAAGTAACCGGGACAAAATTCCGTTTCGTGCACAAGTGTCGCCTGCGAAAATGCCGTCGGAACGTGCGCTGACGCAACCGCACGCTGGCTTTGCGGCTACGGCGTGTGCTCGTAGGCGCCCTGTGATGGCGGCGACTGCCCAACAAAAGTCCCGCACGCCGGATATGACGTCACGTGAAAACTATGTATATAGAGAGAAAGAAATAAACAGAGACAAAGAAGAGAGAAAAAGTAAGAAAAAGATGAAGAAATAAAAATAAAGAGGAACAAAGGGCGCCTAGCTCCACACTTCCTTCAGGCTTGGCACCACAGAGCCAAGTTCACTTTCTCTTTTTTTTCTTTTATTTTTATTGAATGAGCGCCGATTTGCAGCTTTATTTACGATAACAAATGTCAGTATCGGCGATACTTTCGGAGCAGGCGGGCGAGAATTCCGCTAGCAGTACGGTGCGCTAGTTACTGTGCCAGACTTTCTTTTTTATATTCGCACTTTTTTTCTCTGTGATCACAGGAGGGAGGAGGGCAGAATCGGGAAGGCGAAACTTATGACTCCCGAAAGATGGCGAGATGGCGGCGCTCGGCGGCGGTAAAGACAAAAGGCGGCTTTGTGAACACCAATGCGTTTGCGCGATTCTGCGCTCCTGTGTCGCCACTCGCGCTGATAGTTTTTTTTCTGGCATTTATAGGGCGTTTTCGTCAAATTATTTGATGATCCGGTATAGATTCGGCGCGGCTCATGTTGAAACCAATTGTTTGGTAATATCCATTGTTTCCACCGCAGTGTCCGGAGTTCCAATGCCAGTGTCCCCCCATAAGCAACGTGAATTGGCTGTTTTCTTTTCTGCAAGCAACGCACGCTAAGATCGTTTTCACTGAAAGGCGCCAATTTTAGTTTAGTTACCGCCAATTATTAGTATGCAGTATACACTTCCAACCCTACTACTACACGCGTGCTGTCACAATTGAGCCTACCGCGATTACGCTGGCTGCGATGGCTGTGAATGCGATGTGTGTTACGGGCAGTGCGGTGATTTGCTAGATAGCGCGCCAGTGCTTTCTTGTGATACGGGCTAGCGAGTAATACGGGTTAGGCTCCCGCGGTGCGCGGCAACTGCTCTCGATCGTGCGCGCCTCGCGACCTCTTCGTTGCACACGATATCTAGCGACCCGAAGGCGTATTACGCGACCGTAGTTTGGCGATGAACCGAGCGTTGATACCGAATAATTGTGTTCTCCGGGAACATATTTAACAGGTGAAAAACAGGTGCCAAAAAAGATGCGCAACAGTATTAAGTTGTTTTTTGTGTTTTCGGTCGCGGATGTAGGCATCGGGAATTCGTACGAAATGGAACGTATCAGCGAGATTCTGCTTATATATCCATCAACTGATCAACAAGACTCAACGAAAAATAAAGACGAAGAAAAATTGCATCAGCATTCTAATGCATTACGCACTCACCTAAACAAAGATACCCTAACGGAAGGCTTTTTTTTATCACCTGTTTTTACGCAGACGAAGGAAAAAAAACAAAGAAAACTGACGATGACACCAGCGACCCTCATTAACGGCAGTCCATGTTCCAACGTGATGCATATTAGCAGAATTTCCGGGTAGGAGTTACACGGCATGTGATCTCGTTCGTGTTAACAGCACACTTTTTTTGCGTGTGCTTTCCGCATTTAGCGTGGCATTACGGAGCAGTGTATAGTACGTGTTATCACGAAACAAAGAAAACTACACAAAATGACAATTTTCTCGAAGGTAACCACGAGGAGAGAGCTCAGTTTCACGTGAGCGCTTCTCGAGGTCGAGTATAGGCTCGAGGTCGAGTATAGTCTCGAGGTCGAGTATACTCGACCTCGAGAAGCGCTCACGTGAAACTGAGATGATTCGTCAACAGTCTTGTAAAGCGATTCCGTCTGTGCCCTACTTTCGCTTGACACGAGGGTGACTGATCAGACAGATTTCGAAAGAGCGCCGCATGTGCTGAGTCGGGGAATTCCGGGGAGGCAACATTTTAATGAGGAAACGTGATCAACGACCTAGTTTCGTAGCGCACGTCATAACGCAGCACTGGTATCGTTTCAGGTGAACTATCGTACTTTAGCGAAGGGCAATATAATCCATCAGGCAGGCCACTGGAGTAGCGCCTGTGACATTCTATGAGGGCGGAGTGGGAAGGGGGGGGAGGTGGGGTGAGGGTTTTCTTCGTGTCAATAACTGCGTGTATATCCCTTTCCATTCCGAGTTTTTGTACGGTAGAAAAAAATTTTTTTGATGTTCTTTTCTAGTTGTTAAGGGGTTATTGAAATGAATGCAAGCAAATTAAGGAGACGGTAAGTTCAATGGTTTTCACAGGACAACCATGTCCAGCATACTGGACATGGTTCAGTGTACTGTCAGTATGCTGTTGTTTTTTGTTTTCTCGAAAGGTTAGTTGTCTTAGAAAACACAACAACGTTTTGTTTTGACCCGAGAAAAAGAAAAGAATTCTTTGTTTCTTTTTTGCTGGCCTCATGGAAAAAAACAACTTGACGAGCGAGCGCGCCTAGCATCCACAAGCTAATCTCATCCGACGCCGCTCTCTCCTCGTGGTCCATGCTCTTGGTAGAATTGCCAGCGTGCTCCCGCTTCATTTTTTTATGGCTGGGCTTCAAAATTGTCACGTGACACTCTCTCCTAGTTTGTTTTTTTTTTCCTTCATGTTATGCACGATGTGCGCCTATCTCATCCTTAGTGTCCAGTGCACTGGACATCAATACATTCTCACATTGCGAGCAAACTTCTGATTACAAGGTCTACTTTTTCACAACATTGCTTCAAAATAACATAAGTTAGCTCGCATGATTCAAATTATTTGATGTGCGCGAAGATAGCCCCCTAAAATAACGTCCCTTACTTGAGCATCTCAAGCGCGTGAGTTTCCTCGTGGATGATGTCATTACTTTGAGGCACACCCATAAGAAAATGCGGCTTAGGGAGGACATACATTACAACAGATATTTCTCGCCTCTGAGAGAAGTTGCAAAAGTGGTTTCGGCTCCGATTTTGGCTTTTCTTAGTTTTCTGCGCCGCTTTTTTTCTTTTGTCCAGTGCACTGGTCGCAATGTTGGCATGGGACATATATACACACACAAAAAAAAAAAAACACGACAAAGGACGAAAGAAGTGCACACGACATGCGCATGTCGTGTGCGCTTCTTCCGTCCTTTGTCGCTCTTTTTTTTTCTTTTTTTTTTTTTTTGTGAGCGCGGCACAGTCCTAAGTATGAATCCATACCAAGTAGCTCAGTTTTCCATTCTAAGTCGGCCCTGAATTCAGGTGAAAACGGTATCTCATCAAACGTATCGTTGCCCCTTTTTTTACTTCCTGTACTTGCCATCGTGGGAAGAACCTCGCCCGCGAAGTGCGCCCGCTTACCATTTCATTAGTAAAGAAGGGAGACTCACTTGACAACGAGCAGACTTAGATGCAGATGTGAGCTGCATCATAAACAAATATATCAAGTTTATCTTCCGGCACATGTTCATTAGCCGCGGCATAAAACGACTTAGTTTTGTCTGCTTACGCGCAAAATTTTGTCCGTCCTTCTATCAGTTTTCTATAGATATTTTACCTAACCGCGTAAAGCCTGTGCGGGGGTGGTAGGCGGTATAGATTCACAATTGCGGTGCTTTGGGCGTGTTGGTGTGACATGACGGATAAATTCTAAGAGCACAAACAGACGAGGACAAAGAACACCTATGACACACAGACGCTATTGTGTCATACGTGTTCACACAAACAGCGCCTGTGTGTCATACGTGTTCTTTGTCCTCGTCTGTTCGTGCGCTTAGAATTTATCGGTATAGATTCATGTAGACGATAACACTTCAATGCGACGTTGTTCAACCTTATGGTCTTGAATGCGACCCGCTAAGTTAAATGAATAGGTAAACCACTCTTTGCGTATGTCACTTTCTTTTTACGTAAATATGGTTGAAAAATGTGGTATAGGTAAGCGGCGATAAGTGAGCGAGCTTTGATTGTCCCGGCACGATGCATGCCGAACCTACCTGCTTAGAAAGGAAGGGGAAAAAGACGTAATAGTAGAACTTTCGTTGCGGCATGTCAAATGTAAGATCTGCATGACATTTGCCGTTTGTAGGTTTGTAGTTTTACAAATATAAATGAAAAATGCGGTCGAAATCCGGTGAAGTTATCGGGGTGTCAAATATTGAAAGAACCGTTGTAGCACGAGGAGACAGCGACGCTTACTTAGCGTGGGGTGTAGAAGGCGAGAGCCTTTTCAACAGGAAGGACGGGCTTCGTCATAGGATGAAGGGCAAAGCCTCCAGAAGCGCAGAGAGCGCGCGCTCGCACATCTTCTTTATTCGAACACGAGAAGTAACTGACCACGCCGGTGCGTGGCACACGCCCTCGTGGCTAGTGCTTCACTCTCCGCACTCTTCGCTGTCCGTTATACATATATAACAGGTCGTACATCATCTGTGAGTGCACTGCTCGCGAAAGCTAATCTTCCACCAATAAGTGAAAGAAACCGAATTTCTCGTCTCAAACTTTTAAATCAGTTAGTTAACAAGCACTATAAGATAGACATTAGCAAATTATTGTCTTTCTCCTCTGGGTATGCGACAAGGCAGCGCCATAATCTCACTATCACACCCTTTCAATCACTCAGTAATTGTTTCATGTATTCGTTTTCCCCGAGCACAGTAAGGGAATGGAACAACCTAACTAATGACGTTGTTGTTATAGCCATCTCTTCAAATGTTTGCCTCGTGTCTAACTGCGTATAGGTTTTAGGTTTTGAAATTGCGTAGAATGAACGCCGATGTTTTCTAAAACCTGAATATGTTCAAGAAACTATTCGAAACGTTTTTTGCTGTGTTTCTAACACTCTGATGAGTTTGTTTCTGGTATAGTTATTGTATCCTGTATTTCTTTAATTGTATTTTGTCTCCATGGTTGATCATGTATTTGTCAATATTGTCCATCGGCCGGTTTTTTTAGTTTTATTTTTGTATTCTTATAAATGTTTCGAACGCTGCTGGATGCCCTGCGAAAGCTCTGCAGCAATCTGAAATCCCCGCTGGCTCAGAGTGCACTACAAGTACTGGATGCTCTAAATCCAGTATTTGCAAGCCTCCAGTAGAAACCATGGCTCGTCCAATCCTGTCATTCCGCAACGAGGTCAGACAAGCGTCGATTCTACAGTGGAACGCAAGAGGCCTGAGGTCCCGCATCTCATCATTCCGACCGTATGTATTCACGAATCGGATTCCCGTAATTGTTATCTGCGAACCAAACGTAGAAAAACCTCTCAAACTATCAGGGTACGAAGCTTTTGTTTCTTCAACGTGCGTGGAACGCAGCAAGGTGGTTGTATACATTCGCACGGATTTTACGTATGTTCACCACGCAGTTCAACCACATGATGACAATCAATATGTCTGTTTACGTGTAAGAAAGGAGAAAGTGTCATTCACACTCATTGGTGTCTACATATCGCCAGCCGGACGATTTGAACAGGACAGACTACGAGACATATTGTCAGCAACTAGTGGCCCTTGGGTCATAACTGGTGACTTCAACGCACATCACTTACTTTGGGGTAGTTCGACGATCAACGCTAAAGGAAGAAACCTCGTGTCATTCGCCTCTAAGCACGACCTGTGTTTTATAAATGATGGCAGTCCTACATACCTGCGGGGGCTTACGTACAGCAGTTGCCTAGATTTGACCCTGGTATCCAGAAGCTTCCGGTCGCAAGTCCAGTGGTTTTCAGACATTGAAACACATGGTAGTGACCACATTCCAACTTATGTGCGAATCAGAGGTCTTACCAACTCCTCCTCTAGGAATAAAATACGGAGAATCGATTGGCAAAAATTTCAGCGTCTCATGGAAAATGCATGCCGAGAAGACATTGGCCATAACTTGGAAGATGTTATCAAAGAGGCAATGAGAGAAGCTTCCTGCATGCTCCCGTTTGCCGGCAAGCGTTCAGACTTTGACGTTGAACTGGAGAAACTGTGCACGCTTCGCCGAAGGGCGGAAAGGAGATACAGACGCACGAAGGCAATATGTGACTTAAGGCTGGCACGGCGCATACAGAAAAAAGTCCAACGACGTTTGGACAAACTTGAAGAGCAGCACTGGAAATCATTCTGCGAGTCATTGGATCCTCGCAAGCCATTGTCACGCATCTGGAGCACTATTCGTGGCTTGCGCTCGACTCCCCAACAAAGACATCCTTTCATGGCTCTAGCCCTACATCTAGGCCGCACCCAACTTGAAGTGGCGAATGATTTTTGTACGCGAATCGCTGGTGTGTGTGCCATGCCCGCTTCCGCCGTTCAGAGTGTTTTTCCTGAGCCCCGGATCCCAGAAATGGACAAAGATTTCACTATGGAAGAACTGGACGCATCCTTGGCGGCTTCCCGACGATCATCTTCACCAGGGCCTGATGGCGTCACCTACGCCGCTTTAGCCAACCTTGAAAAAGAGGCCAGAGGAAAGCTGTTGAGATATTACAACCACTCATGGCATGCTGGCATTGTTCCCCAGCAATGGAAGATAAGTCGGCTTGTGCCACTACTCAAACCAGGAAAGTCTCCATTCGATTTGACGTCATTTCGCCCTATTGCCCTGGCAAGTTGCGTCGGGAAAGTCATGGAAAGGATGATACTTCTACGCCTAGAATGGTATCTCGAGCGCTACAATATGTACCCAGACTGCATGACGGGCTTTCGGCGAGGCAGGTCATCCGTTGACAACGTCATTGACCTCACAACCTTTGTCCAGCAGCAAAAGTGCCTCAAGCGCATATCACTGGCGCTATTTCTCGATGTGAAAGGGGCGTACGACAACGTAACACATGACGCGAT
This sequence comes from Rhipicephalus sanguineus, assembly GCF_013339695.2. NCBI lineage: Eukaryota > Metazoa > Arthropoda > Arachnida > Ixodida > Ixodidae > Rhipicephalus > Rhipicephalus sanguineus. The sequence continues at coordinate 105,956,712 of NC_051176.1, read as the reverse complement.
CCTCGAGTCCTTGGAGGCTGTCGGAATTGGCGGTCGGATGTTTCAGTGGATCCGCGATTATTTGACGAGGAGGTCCTTCTTTGTGCAGACAGAAGATGGTCCCACTGCCAACCACTATACTTCCCGTGGCGTCCCACAGGGCGGGGTATTGAGCCCCACTTTGTTTAATCTTGTGATGGTCGGCATTCGTGAGCTTTTACCAAGTACTGCTCACATATCAATATATGCTGACGACATTTGCCTTTGGTCTTCGGCTGTGACCCGTCTTCAAGTGCGCGCAAGAGTCCAGCAGGCTGCCACCTTAACCTGCTCATATCTCCGCAAACAGGGTCTTTCTGTCTCTACCGAGAAATGTGCGTTGGTCGCGTTTACACGCAAGGCCATGACACCATATCCTGTTATTATCAACGGCCAAAATGTCTCGTACCAGAAGAACCATCGCTTCCTAGGTGTGATTATTGACAGGGATCTTTCGTGGAGCGCCACTGCGTTTACTTGAAGAGAAGACTAATTTCCATAGTTCACATAATGCGCTTCCTCTGCGGGAAAACTTGGGGCACATCGATACGTTCCATGATGCAGCTTTACAGAGCACTGTTTATGGGATTTTTACGTTACAGCTTGCCGATGCTGGCCAATACATGCAAGACGAACATCCGCACCCTCCAAAGTTTGCAAGGCCAGGCACTACGCACGTGCTTAGGATTACCACGCTGCACCTCCACGCACGGGACAATTACGATCGCAAGAGAGCATCCGATTCCAACATACGTCACTACTGACAATTTAAGAGCTCACATTAGACATCTCTGCCGAGTTCCCGGTCACCATATTGCTGCGTTGCCACTTCAGAGACCGCAAGCCATGTTTTCAAAGATTGTGTCGACTCATAGAGAATGCCTTCCGTCGGGCTTTACTCCAGCAGCAAGACCACTGTCGCCTCCGTGGTGCCTACAACAACCACAGGTACGCCTCACAATTCCGGGAATAACGAAGAAGAGCCGTCATTCGACGGTGGCTCTACGACAGGCGACATTGTCACTACTCAACGAGGAGTATGGCCAAAGGACACACATTTATACCGATGGATCAGTCCTAGCCGACAGCTCCACAGGTGCTGTTGTTATTCCGGCCTGCCAAGTGACTGTCAAGTTCAGGGTGTCACACGGGACGACATCAACAGCAGCGGAGCTTGCCGCCTTACGTGCTGCTATCCTTTATATCGCGGAAGCCCAGCCTCAAAAGTGGGCTGTCTTTTGCGACTCTAAGGCATCCCTTCAGAGTCTGCAATCAGCATTACGACGAAGGGTGCACGAGCAGTTAGTGAACGAAATGAGAGAAGCTCTTCACCAAGCTTTATCGAAGGGACATGACGTTGTGTTCCAATGGCTGCCGGGACATTGTGGTATTGTGGGTAACAACCTCGCTGATGATGCTGCTCGGTCCGCTCACGAGGATGCCCAGACAACCCCAATACCCTTGTCGAGGACAGACGCTGCAAAGGGTCTACGCTCATTCGCTGACTCCATGACGCAAACTTGGTTGAGTGACCCCAGTGTCTGGAACCGTCGCCTGCATGAACTAGACCCATCGAGGAAGCTCCAAGTTCCATCGCACCTCTCCCGCCGTGATGCAACTTTACTGTGCCGCCTGTGGTTAGGAGTAGCTTTCACGAAGGCGTACTCTTTTCGCATAGGAATGGCAGACACCTCAAAATGTGACTCGTGCAATAGCAACGAAACGATAGAACATCTACTGTGTTTCTGTGGACGTTTTGTGAACGAACGAAACGTTCTGCGCGATGCGCTGAACAAGTTAGACGACAGACCGTTTTCCGAAGAGAAGATCCTCGGATCGTGGCCCTACGCATCGCAGGCCAGCAAAGCGACGCGAGCATTACTGCTGTTTTTAAAATCGACCGGCTTAACCGACCGCTTGTAGGCATTCAATGGACCAGGTGCATATGTACCCTGACAGTGCCTTCTTCCCTCTTCTTTCTTTCTTTTAATCCCTTCATCCCTTCCCCCCAGCGTAGGGTAGCAAACCGGACGCGCGTCTGGTTAACCTCCCTGCCTTTCCTTCATTTCCTTCCTCCTCCTCCTCCTCCTCGTTTATCTTGCAATACTCGTGATAGTAATTCCCACCCTGCTATAGTCCCCCGCGTGTGAATCCCCCACGTTTCAACTGAGCAGATGCATCTGGGGCGAAATGGATCAATGGGCGACGACAGCCAGTCTGATTTCGCAATGATCACGCTAAAATGTCTTTTCGAGCGTGGAAAGGCACTCCAGACAAAATTCTAAGATGATTACAGCGGCGCAGGTTTCTTTTTGTTTTGGCCGGCGGTGAGGGGAGAGGGGGAGGGTTCACGTAAGCCCGATAAGCCCCTTCCGCAGTGTATGCCACTGAGGGAAACGCAGTGTGGACAAAGTGGCTTTTTGGGCTAGTTGGTTAAATGCATCAAAAGGTGTCGTTATAAGGCTAGCAGACACGGAGGAGAAAGACGTTATCGATAGCGCTCGTCCCGTTGTGTATTCCTCGTCCATGTCTGCTAGCGCTATGATACCGTTTGATACTAGACGTGGTTCACTTACTTGTGGCCTGCGTACTTTCTAGGATGCATAATCGTACCATCCACACGTGCGAGCGCTGATTATCAGATGTAGCGTCGTCGTCGTCAAACGTTTGGAGACACGTCTGAAAGTGACTGAAGCAAAATCTTACCCGTAAAGTGGGTGTCTCGTTGCATTTTTAGCAGTTTAAGTCGTCGTAGACAGACGAAAACTGTCGTGGCATCTCTTCAGAGCTTGAGAGATGCAGCAGGCGACATTCTAACCCCCGTATTCTAGAAAGCCCCGCCACTCAACGGTCCACCTCGACTCGCGAAAGTCGATGGCTATACCGCCCCTCGACATATGCAGATGTGGTCACTGCTTATGAGAGATAATCGGCAGCGGTTCTTGAGAAGTTCGGCGTCGTTTTCGGTCGAGCGAAAGGCGAACTTCGAGTCGAGGCTTGTTCGTTTGGGGTAAGCGGCTCAGAGACGTGGTCGTATACGCTCCCATCACTCCACTCGTTTGAGAGATTGAACATACATACATACATACATACATGCATACATACATACATACATACATACATACATACGTACGTACATACATACATACATACATACGTACATACATACATACATACATACATACATACATACATACATACATACATACATACATACATACATACATACATACATACATACATACATACATACATACATACATACATACATACATACATACATACATACAATTTCAATGTTACTTTGCACATGCAATGAGGCGACAGTTATATGCCTAAGGTCGGACTCAAATTTTCTGCGGGCACGAACAGGCTCATGTGCCAATGTTTGCCGCGCGCATTATTTACCATATAAATACCGTAGTATATACGAGAACTCACAAAAGTATGCTCTATTGAGCCTCACAGAATATGCCAACTGGTTGAAGGCGATCGTGTGGAGTATACTTACAATAATTTACAATAATACAATTTCTTACGAGCACGGACAGCGCTCGTAGGAAATGGTGTCTTTTTTTATTATTATAAAAATTGTTGATTATACTTTCCTGAATATAGATGCAGCACGTACGGGTCATTCGTTTTCTGTATATTTAGATATGCAGGGGTTCAGCTTTCTTGTTATTACCTCAAAAGCCATCTAGGTGGCGTCGCACGCGTAACACTTGAGCTCACAAGTAACTCTTCGTTTATATTGACTAATGAGTTACATTATCCTACATAACATTTCGTTAATTAGGGTATACGTTTATATTTCAAATGGAAGACGGTAACCGCGTAAAAATATTTGTGCGCATTTTCCCACGGGCATTTTCCCAGACAAGCTGAAAATTGCTCGCGTATGTCCTATCTTTAAAGGAGCACTGACATCAAATTTCAAAGTCGAGATGTGCCCTTCATTCGATTGCTCGGTATGCATAGGTCTCCTTGGCCAGATTTGAATGGCGTCCATCGCGTGGAAGTAATTTTATTTCGATGGCAAACAGCGTACGAAAGCTCAACGGAAGATTGATCACGCTGCGACATCGACTCTAGTGCTACGTAATAGGTGTGATAGATTGTGACCATACCATCCTGAGTGACGATACGCTAGTAACAATGACGTCGACGATCTGAGTGTATTTATTGTGCCGCCGACGCCAGGCGGCCAGGCGACGCTCTCACAGGCTCTCACTCCCAGCCAGTGGCTCTCTCTCCTTGCTGTCCCGATCCGTGCCTGCGATTCATCGTGTCGTATCGACTGATTTGTCTTGTGATCCTCAGCGCGAGTGCGATCAATCGAAGCGACTACGTGCCAGCATGTCGGGAAACCGCTGCATAGTACGGACCTGCTCGTCGAGGTGCGGAAAAAGCGGAAAGTGCGTGGCGTTTCATTACACGTACGGTACACGCCAACACGACCAGAAGCTATCAAAGTGGAGCAGCCTATAGATAAATATCATCGCTAACAAGTAACACGTATGTAGCGTTATTAGTGAATGTTAGTTCGTCCGTGGACTTCCTTGTGCTAGCGTAATACCGGGTTACTGCAGCCGTAACCGTGAGAGGCCGGATAGGTGGGGCCATCTGGCGGCGCAAAGAATAACCTGGCAAGAACAGAATTGTTATTGTAGAAACCTATCGTATTCTATTTCTCCGCTGGTGTGCATTCGCTATGCCGATATTCCATTGACCCCTTTGCGTATACCAGAATGCCGTGCGCGCTAAAATTCTCTGATATAGCTAATTGAGACACACCAGCGAGTATGGCCCAAGCGTGCGTGTGGGGCACCTCCTCGTTGCTGCTTGGAACAGCGTCCATTTTTGAATCGCTGTTTTGCAAAGATTCGAAGCGAAAATGATTCGCGACGTCGCGTATCGCGGTGATTCTAAGTTCCATAATGCCGTCTTCAACACTAGTCGATACTTTTGACGGCGACGACGGCGATGCTGGTGACAAGGCATGACTGAACGTGCGCGCCTAGCAGACGAAATGTTAGCTGAGCAGCTGACTCTCACGTCACTCTGTGGACAAGTGGTAAACTGGGGCGCGGTCTGGAATTGACCGCGAGGGAGCGCTGCCAGCGCTAAGGAATGGCGGGCTTGCCGGCCGTTTTGAATCGTGCTAGATACCGTTGATATAAATCAATAAAACAGATAGTTATTCGTCCCTCAGTTGCATTTTCAGTCGCGAATCGCTACTAGGGGGTAGATAACTACTCGTGGATGCAAAAATCTTGACATGCGTAAATTTGATGCCAGTGCTCCTTTAAAGGCGGCAGTCTGAAACACATGACCAACTATCGTCTCATATCAGTGCTACCTGTTCTGTCGAAAGTATATGAAAGTGCAATGAACAAGTGACTCCATTATTTCTTTTATAAATACAATATTATAAATGATGCACAGTTTGGCTTCCAAAAAAAGAAAGCAAGTCTGCAGAGCTCGCATTAATTCAAATAAAAGATCACATAATAGATAATTTCGAGAAAAAATTATACACAGTTGGGATATTCGAGTTCCTCAGGTCTCCAATAAGGTTCTTGTCATGTCATGTCATGTCAGTTGGGATATTCATAGATCTGCGTAAAGCGTTTGATACTGTATGTCGTGACGTCCTCTTACATAAATTGAGCTCATGTGGTATACGAGGAATTGCACATGACCTATTGAAAAGCTATTTAACAAATCGATACCAATTTGTGAGCATGAATAACGAGCCCTCAGAATACGTCGTAGTGAAGAAGGGACTGCCGCAGGGATCCATTCTGGGTCCCCTCCTATTTATAATTTATATTAATGATCTTTGCCACATTCCAGATTGCCCCAAACTAGTAATGTACGCGGACAACACTAACATCTTTTTTGAGGGTTCTTTTCTTGTCGACCTTGAAGGGAACGTGAATCTTTTTTTGAACTAGCTCTCGTCATGGTTAAAACTCAATAAGTTGTGCTTAAACGCAAATAAGGCCAGGTACATGCTGTTTGCCCCCGTGAATAAGCCAAGGAATTTTAATATGACTATTAGCTACCAGGGCCATATATTAGAACAAGTTAAGAGTCAGAAGCTCCTAAGTGTCTGGTTTCAAGAAGACTTATCTTGGAATGAGCATATAGCGACGTTAATGTCAGAACTAAGTAAAAGTATTGGATGCTTATACAGGTTAAATTCTTTCATACCACTGTGGCTAAAAAATACACGTTATTACACTCTCTTCTGTTCACGACTTTCTTATTGCGCGCTTGTGTGGGGGACTACAACACTAACGAACTGTTCTAAATTGGTTATTTTGCAAAAAAGGGTCCTGAGAATCTTTGAGTATTTTCGTGGCCCTACACGTGCCTTGCGGACACTCGGAACCGCTATTTTCTAAGTATCTCATGCTCAAAGCCAGCCAGATTTACTATTTTAAGTTATATCAGTACACAAAACGCAATAGACTCTATCGTTCGCAGGATCCTCGTGGTTCTCTGTATGATTTTCGTACTTATGCTAGAAGGACTCCAAAGACTCGAACGATCTACGGTCGGCAACACACATCTTTTCAGGTACCCACCTTTCTAAACAAAATCGACAGCCTTCTAGATATAAATTGCACAGTTTCCAAGCAAATGATCAGGATGGTACTGATTGAAAACAACACTGAATTTTCTTGACTATTGTTTTATGTTTCCTGTTTGCCATGTTGTATCTCATGTTTTTTTTTTTTTTTTCTGGTACAAATACTATACCGTATGACTACAGTGGAACCTCGGTGATACGAATCTCACAGGACCAGCAAAAATATTCGTATCATCCGAAATTCGTATCAGCAGAACGCATGGAAAATTAGCATGCGACAAAAGAAAGCTGGCGTACATTTTCATTTATTGTTTTTCAGGGCCGCAGCAACGTCAGGAAGAACCCTGAATGATTGTCAGTTAAGTTTTTAGATGTCGGCAATCCTACCAGGACTCGTAAATATACGGCCCGTACGCGCGTATTTAAATGATGAACCAGGTGCGTTGTGACCCGCGACAGCAGTAGCCCCTTCCAAATTTTGGTATGCTGTTTTGCATGACAGCGGAGCACTGCAACGAAAGTAGCGCTTTGACGCGATGGATCAAGGCCACAAAATTACAAAACCCTGGTCCTGTGTTATGATTTTGTTATTGCGGAGGTGTTGGGGATGTCTTTTGGGAGATTTACGGCCGTGCCCGCACAAGTGCGATCTCAACGGTCGCGCATGTTGATGTTGTGAGGCCTGACTCCTTCGCCAAGACCGTCCTCGCCTTCTTTCGGTCCTCGTCCACACTTCATAGGATATCTGATGCACGAGGCAGGCACGTGTAAACACAGTACAACGACACGAGCCCGCGTCGACGCGTTAGGAAAAAAAAGCATGGCCCTAATGTCCTCTGTAATCTAAACGCGAAGGCACACGGAGGCACCTAAGGGCCTCAAAGATTCGCGCACACAATCTCGGAGGCCGTGACGCGTCTCTCAAGGTTTACTCTGACCGTAAGAAAAGTGTTTTTCTTACAACGTGATTCTGACGATTTGGCGGTGCGGCGCGCATGCCCACGCTTGCGTTCCCGCGCTCGCACGTGCTTGGCACGTCTTCCGCGACAGAGCGGACAGCACCTCTTCCTACCTGGGCGGTAGCGTACGTTCGTATCAAACGTCGCTGGGTGAAAATCGGTTCGCAACAACCGTACTTCATTACATTGCAGCCAATGGGCCTTAGCCGGGACCAACGAAAAATTCGTATCACCCCCAAATTCGTATGAGCTGTGATCGTATCACCGAGGTTTCACTGTATTCCTAAATGTATATTTGTGTTATTTTCCCCCAAGCATCCGTTTGTATTTTTTATTATTTGTCGTTTTTGTATGTTTTATGTAATTGCGATGAGCACTCGCAACTAATTTCTAATTGGTATGTTGAACGCTACGATTGTTGTGTATATATTTGCATATTAGAATAATGTTTTATTATTGCTGCATGCGTTACATTATTTTGTGCATGTACTTTTTTATGTTATTCTTTCATTCCTATTATTTGTCTCCTGCAAAGTGCTTATGACGGCCTGCGTGCCTCACTGCATCTGAAGCAAAGGCCCTTTGTCTGGCTTTTAAGCCTTTTGCCTTCGCTCCATTTTCTGTACTTGCACAGAAAGAAACAAACAAATAAATAAATAAATAAAGAAAGAAAATAATTAATAAGGACGCAAAGTTCAAGTTCTTCATCCATCAGTTTCGCGTACACAAGTGCGCGCGCCGGAGCGTGCCACGCCCCCAGGCAAGCGCTTCCTTTCTCGTATGTGAGTGGTACACATCGCACACCCAATGGCCATATATGCTCTCCTGGCTGTCTACTCAATTTATTCACACAGACAGACTCGGGAGAAGGAAAAAAAATGTTAGTTTCGCCGCAAGGACGAAGCAGTGAATGCGATAGCAACTTGAAATAGAAACAGCACGATTTTTAGACGAGGACAAAAGAAAACGTTCAGTTGAAAGCCAGCAATAAAAGTTCAGCTGAAAATCAGCGCTTGTCCGTGTCGTTTTGTTTTGTCCTCCTCTAAAAATCGTGCTTTTTCTATTTCGTGATGCAAAGCCAACTAGCCCAAAGCTTCACTTTACTGCGATAGCAACAAATTGGAATGTTGCACGAAGACTAGCAGCTATAAATCTTTCGCATCCGACCTGGCGTAACTCAGCAAAACGCTGTCCTAAGGAAACGCGGCCGCTGTAGCAATCGAAGCGGCCTTCGTGCTGTCTCTCCAACGCAAAATAAATGATGAGAGGACAGCATGAAAAAAGGTATCAACCGTCTGCTGATCCCTGTCAAGAAAGGGCGCCCGTGAACACGCCCAGGCGCTCACAATTCTTACCGGAGCCACGCTGCCTTCCTCCAGCACTTCTCGTGAGCCTTTCGCGCGACGAAAGACGGCCGGCGCGTTTCCACTCCGCTGCAGGCTGTCACGCGCACTAGGACATAGGACGAGCGGGGCGATGTTATCACCCTTGGACTTTATGCGGAACATCACGGCGACGCCAATGGCATAAGTACGCCTGGGGTGTCCATATAATTGGTATCACAATATAAGTATTACGCGAATAATGCGACATCGTGTCACAGGGAAGGAGCACTTCCGAGCCTATTTTGCTCTTACACGAGCAATTAGTTCAAAGTACGCAGGATCCACCCTTCTCACTACCAAGCCGCCGCGGTGTCCAAGTGGTTAAGGTGTTCGGCTGCTGACCCGAAAGACGTGGGTTTGGATCCGGGCCGCAGCGGTCGCATTTCGATTCAGGCGAAATGCTAGAGGCCGGTGCACTGCGTGATGCCAGTGCACGTAAAAGGTCCCCAGGTGGTCTGAACAGACATTTTTTAAGCACACGAACGCCGCCAACGGGCGGCGTTCGTGTGCTCCTTGGTATACATTCGTGTATAATTCGGTTCGTGTAACTCCTTGGTATACATAGATATGCCATAGATGACTATGCTATAATCAGGGGTCTCAAACGCACCTCAGCTAGCAGGCTGCAGTAATGAAACTCAGTCCCGCAAGGGCCGGTACGGGAAAGAAGGTTGGAACGGCGGGGGAGTGGGGGAGGGGAGGCTTGAATGAGATGTTAGCGTAAGCTGCCATTTTAAATGAGGCATTTTCTATATACTGGTCATTTCTGAAGGGGATTTCACGCCAGAATATGAGCAACATAGATGCCGATCTCCAGAACAACTAAAAGATCGAGACGCAGATTTTGATGTAGTTTTTCTTCCACGGTTGTTTCAGCACATGCTGACAGCATGGGGTGCCTCACGAAAAAAAAAAATGCTTGAGACCAGTCACGTCTGTGTATTTCATCCGAATAAACGGTTATTAATCGCAATAGGCAAGAATATAATGTGGGTGCCGTTTAGCAAAGTCATAAAGCTTTATTCCTTGCGAAGCACAATATAACGGCTTAAGGTCTAAACACGCTGAGTTGATGCCTGACGACGCTTAGCTGCGACAAGAGAAGAAATGCCCACATTAACTTCTCGTGCGGAGGCAAGCCTCATTGTCGATCGCAACTGTTCATCCTCGACCGGACTTGTTCACCTTCAGCAAGGGGAACAGTTGTTCGCACAAGTACGTACTTCCGAACATCGCAATGATGCTAGCAGCCTGTCGAAGTAGCGCCGGGCCATGGCGGGCCGCTAGCGAAAGGTCTGCGGGCCGCGTGTTTGAGACCCCTGCTATACATGGTTGCTTACGTGAGGCCAAGCGACATGGCACGACGACGAGAACATACGACAGCCCAGGCCCCTTATGTGCTCCGCACTTAAGACTGCTTAGTGGAATATCTGACTACATACGAAGAACCAAATGAGCACAGACTCGTTACTGGTATACGCATTCACTTACTTACGAGCTTAAAAACAATATTAATGTTCGACCGTTCACGAATATAGGCGGATCACTCCTAAAAAAGTATTCGAATTTTCTAATTCGACTCCAGAAATTGCTGATAAATCTAGAGTTCAACAGAAAAGGTGACATTGAAACTGTAGCAACATTATTCCAAATTTCTGAGTGATCGTATTCTTTAAGCATGTCCATGCAAAGGGTCTCTGTGCACGACGTAATTATTACAGTATGTTTTATTGGAACCATAATAATTACCAGTTTTTAAATTCGTAAAGCCACATGGAGCTTAAGGAACGAAGCTTAGGCGAATCCATTTACTGCCCATCATTCCCATGCTGGCTGAAACGCTATGCGTTGCAGCTCCCATAAAGCCTAGACCTAGCGCGAGATTTCCCTCTAGTACTGTGTAGCGTGAGCGACGCAGCGCTGACTGCCTATACGTATGGGCGACACAAGTAGCAGCAGGTGGTGATGCAACAGAGAAGAGATAGTGACGGAGAAAATTTGGCATGACGGTGACCTGCAGGGAGCTGGGAGACTGACCGTCTCGATACTACAGGCCGCTGTCCCTGTACGGGAAAGGTGAGCTTAAAAACGCTATTCAGCGGCACCCTCCAAGCCGGCGAGCTTTCCGACTTACGGTAGCTCAAACCCGCCCCTAATGAATACTTGGAGACATGTGATATCAGTCCTTCTTAGCTGCGCTGCGGTACAAGTTTCGGCTTATTTCGTGGGCGAAAGGCTTTCTCGGATGCACTGTGTATGAAGTGAAGAAAATGCTGTGCAGAACATGCATGCGCCGCGTCAAAATGTTTTCCCAGAGTTTAGCCGTTCTGACGCACAATAGCATAATTGTGCAGTCTCATGCCTTATAGTTGTGTCGAACTGTTCTCGAACGCGTCCCTACAGCTTTATGTATAGCATGAAATAATGTTCCCGCATAAATAGTTAACCAAATAATGAACATGGTAGCGAAGTGTTAGTGATCTCGCTAGCCAATCACGTACACTCGCTCGCTTACAGCTTGGCTGTCCGATGGTGTTCACGGCGTCGAACTGGTTGATCTTTTTTATTATTATTGTGCGCGATAGATGCGACGGACACCGGCGGCGGCGGCGGCGGACAACATCGCCACCAAAATCGGCTCTTTTTTTGAGCTCATAACAGCTTACGCCGTAAAAAGCTGCTTAAAGGGTCCTTCACACCTGCGACTAACACCGGTCGCGCGACCATTTGCTACTGGCGACCAAAAAGCGGCTTAAGGCGACCGGTGTTCACACCTCCGTGCGACTTATACCCGTCGCAGCACAGAATTCACGTCTGCTCGATTTCGGCTCGCATTGCCATTGCCCCGTAAAATAAGCCGACGTCCTGTTACTGCGCATGCGATGGGTTCAAAGGTCTGCGACTGCAGTCGCGCGACTGAAAAATCGAGCAGCGAGCGACTGAGCCAAAGCAGTACTTTGCGACCAAGGCGGGTATTTGAGACCGGTCGCTTTGCGACTAACTTGATCGCGCGACCGTTTGCTAGTCGCAGGTGTGAACGAGCCTTTATGGTAGAATTTTTTTACCAGAAAGAGTTCGAGGCGACAACTCTCTCGCGGGATTCCTCTGAACAAGTTTTGCCGCCAGTCATTAGCGTCACTGAAAGAAGCTGGCAACAAGAGGAATCGAGATAAAATTCCAGTGCGTAACTTCGCATGTTGGTGTCAGCGGCAACGAAAGAGCAGATGCCCTAGATAACGAAGCACTTTCAAGGCAACCGACAGTAAGTGCGCCTGTGATGCAGCAACCACCAAAAGAGACAATTCGAAGCCATTTTTGCGCTTTATGAAGTTCACCTTATCAGCCCTGTGCCACAAGAGGACTGAGTCGCGCCGAGTCAACCCTGATCCATAGAATAAGAACAGGATCGGCTTGCACTCCTGCATGGATGGCTGTTCAAAGTAAGGGGCAAGGGGCGCTCCTTTCTCATCGTGCGATGATTGCAACGAAGTTGGGGATATAGACCACTACATGTGGTCCTGCAAATGGTTTTGCCCTGAAACGGAGAGATTCGTGGACCCCCCCCCCCCCCCCCAACGCGCAGAAAAGAGGGTTTCCCCACAATTGCAGTGAAGAGATTGTCTTTACGGAAGGAGCGGGGATGATTCTCAAGGAGGTGCCTGGTATTATTTTACGTTTTCTGCGAGAGACCGGTCTGTGTGACACATGGTTAGACATAGCGCATGAAAAGAGTCAGTCAGTCGGAGAGATTGCCAAGCAGGTCCGCCAGGCTATAAGCCAGCCTGTGGCAACATGACCACCACCACCACTCTTGATGCTGCGCATTTTATAAGTGATAATGAAGGAAGGGAATTTTTGAGGGCTCGTTTCTTTGCCGCATTCCCAGGATTTGGGGACATCTGCACGTGGCGTCATCTCTAGGCGGCAGCAATGGCGTCCTGCCATAACTGAATGAGAAATAGGCGAAAGAAATCATATCTCTTGAATAAAGCTAGTTATCAAAAACGACTTAGGGTTCTATACAGCAGAGACCTACTGGAACATTTTGGTAAAATTGCAGTATCGCACTACAAAGCGTGTGGCTTCCCAGGACAATTAAAAACCGCCCATTACAAACACATGGGACCCCTTTGTAAAATATTAAACACTCTGGGAAGCCACATGGCTTGTAGTGCGACACTGTAATTTTAACAGAATGTTCAAATAAGCCTCTGCTGTATAGAACCGGGAGTCGTTTTTGATAACTATCTGTTTTCGCCAGATATGATTTTTTTTTACTATTTCCCATTCAGTTACGGCAGGCCACCGCTCTCACCGACGAGAGATGGCGCTACGAGCACATGTCTCCAAATTCTGGTCATACGGTTTGACACAACCTTAATGAGAACCAGCAGATAACGAAGCCAAGGAAGACATAGGGGACATTAATTGTGCTTTTTTAAGTGCATTGTAGTAATTGTGATATAGATGTGAAGAAAGTAAAGTTGACGAAAACAGAACTTGCCGCCGACAGGGACCGAAACCTGCAACCTTCGGATTACGCGCCCGATGCTCTTCGGATTACCTTCGGATTATGCGCCGCCGTAGCCCAACTGGTAAGAGCATCGGGCGCGAGATCCGAAGGTTGCAGGTTCGGTCCCTGCCGGCGGCAAGTTCTGTTTTCGTCCACTTTACTTTCTTCACATCTATATCACAATTACTACAATACACTTAGGACAGTACAATTAACGTCCCCTATGTCTTCCTTGGCTTCATTATCTGCTGGTTTTCGTTAATTGGGTTGTGTTACACATTTTATAAGTGTAATACAAAAGTTGAGCATAGAACACATACAAACAAAAAGCTTCGTAAACTCTGCCCTTAATTTTCAGGGAAGCTAAGCTGCTTTTTCAGCTGTCTCTATGCCCTTACAGCCGTGAGAAGAAGCGCGAATGCCTGTAAATTATGTCTGCGTCGCAGCTTTAAAATAAGAGAAAACAATGCCTGGAATGCTTTGAAGGCTTTAGTTGTTTCCGTTTTTTTTGTTTTTTTTGTTTATTGTTTATCTAGACATTCGCTGTCGGTCAAGGAAGGGCTAAAGGCAGGTGCAACCGCCTGGGAAAGGACTCCCTACCCTTACCGATAAGCTGGAGCGCAGGCTTATCTTATCAAATATAGATACATTTTATATTAGAAAAAATACATCAACGAGACATATGAGAAGCCTATACATACAAACAAAGCAAAACACGCTCATTCTCCTACTCTTAACAACGCAGCTATAATAATAATAATAATAATAATAATAATAATAATAATAATAATAATAATAATAATAATAATAATAATAATAATAATAATAATAATAATAATAATAATAATAAAGAATATCTGCAGATAATGGCATGAGTTCACCTACGCATGCGGACTTCGTATTAAAGGAAAACAGGTTGTAAACGGAATCTACGGTCAAATATGGGCTGCATAAAAATAGCGATAGGAAGGATACAAAGGACAAAAACATGGGCCGCACTAATTAGTGCGTCAAGAAAATTTCTAGCTCGCCAAACGCTAAAAAATAAAAAAAAAGGTGGTAGCAGAACATCAAACGGCAGCCCAATTACCGCGCTCTGATTGGCGCCGCTTCCTGCAAGCTTCTGCCGACTTTCCTTCAAACGCAGGAATGGCAACAAGAGAATGGAAACGACAGCAGGGGCCAGCTAATTATGTAAGCGACTTGAAAAGAGGGGGTGCTAATAACTTTACCCGAGGGCAAAACTCGTGCATTCGCATCCCCATTTCCCGTCACGCTATAAACAAAGATGCGTCATCGACGTCAGCTTAAGCAGCGAACGCGGCCAATGAAAGGCACTCGCCAGCGCACCGGAGAGGCGCAGCCACAGGTATAGTATACCGGGAACCCGGACCGGGGTTCAGTCTGCAAATTGGAACTGCAACCGGCCGCTGAGCCGATTGAGACGCGCCCGCGACACTAATTAGCTGGAGAAGGCTCGATCGCAGAACTTGTGCCGTCACCAATTAGTGGGAGTGAAGCAAGTGGCTTGCCGTGCCGCGGGAGCGAACGACACGCGTTCCTCTGCGCAACGCGCTCTCGCGGCAGTTTGTGCCGAAGCGCGCACGCGCCTTTCCTTGAAGAGCTGCTCGATTTGTTCGTCCCCTGTCACTCTTGCATGTCCGTCTTACTTCTTATTTTGTATGCGCGCACCAACCTGTCTGAATGTACTTTATTACCTGTTGGTCCAATGGGTCAATGAGGCTACAGAAGAACGCACTAAACTAAAAGCTGGTGTTAATAATTTTTCACTAGAAGAAATAATGAAACCTACAGAAAAAATGAAGATAAGTACGGGGTGGGTGTGCGTGTTTTTTTGTTTCTTTGCTTGTTGGTTGGTTCGTTCGTTCTTTTGTGTACGTGTGTTTGCGCATGCGTGCGTGAGCGCGCGCGCGCGCACGTCTTCGTCGCCTGACCTTCCTATGGCTCCCGCCTAGATAATTCTGTCTTGTTAACGTGATCCTGACGAGTTTTACCGCCAAGATGGTGTCGACATTGACCGTTGGCTCAACCCAAATGAACGGGTCAGTGCTAGCTACAAGTGGTACGTGACCCTCATGTTTGCCAATGTTTTCGTCCATTTCGCTGGTACACCGCGGGCACAGATCGAGGCGCAAGAAGCTCACGTTACATTAGGGACGCTTTCAAACATAACACCCGCATCCTTTTCAGCTGCACTTCTAGTCGCCAGCTTGCTGTCCAGGCCCGTAGCCAGGGATTTTTTACGCGGGGAGGGGGGGGGGGCACTTGATGAAAACCTTGACTATTTGATAAAGCTTACACAATTTCCCGCTAAAGGGGATCATGAGGCGATGCGAAGCCGGAGCACTTGCGCGATCGCGTTCCGTTGGCGTTCGTTGGGCATGCTACCGACCTCGCGTCGTGGAACGCGCGTCGTGTCTTCCCTCTAGCCTGGCCGTTAATTCTCACAGGGCGAGCGGGGAACGCGGTGTACAGGCGCGCGAGAGGGGGGAAGCGTAAGAGAGGAGAGAGAGGGGGAGGGGACGCGCATGCGCTGGCGCTCAGCGCGGCGTTGCGCAGGAGAGAATTTCGGCATACCTAGCCCGCGCTTCAGAGGAGTGGAGAGGGGAAGTGGAGAGGGGGAGAGGGAGAGTGGTGAGGTGTGTCTAGAGGGTTTGCGCATGCGCAGTAAGGGTGATCACGCCGCACACTACCACCACCGGTTTGAACTCCGCTATAAAATGCTTCGCATCTAAAAACACCTATAATTATTCATTTTAGATGCGAAGCATCATATAGCGGAGTTCAAGCCGGTGGTGGTGGTGGTGGTGTGCGGCGTGACCACCCTTACTGCGCATGCTCACACCCTCTACCCACACCTCTCCTTTCCCCTTTCCTTCTCTCCACTCCTCCCCTCTCTTCCCCTCTCCACTTCATATCTCCTTTCCCCTCCCCCTTCCCCTCCCCCCTCCACTCTCGACATTCCCTCTCCACTCACCCTCGCCACTCCCCCCTTGTAGGTGTTTTTACCAAAAATCACACCATCTCCCGCTAAAGGGGACCATGAGGCGATGCGAAGCAGCGTTTCGGCATGTCGAGCCGTCTCTCGGCATGTCTCTAGCATTTCGGCATGTCTCTAACACAGACACCTAAGCCGCTTACGTTCAGTACGTCATTGCTGTTCGCGGCAACGCTGACCGTATGTCTGACCGAAAACTTCAGCTTCAAGAATTTTCCAAGCGTCTCCTTGGTGCGTACGTAGATACTTCAGATATGTAGGCTGTTCCTCGTGCCAAGGAAATCGGGGTGCTTGAATGTCGGTCGTCCGTCTTTTAACGTTTCTCTGCTATTTCTTCTTCCGTGGCCTGTAACTTTTATCTGCCGTGTTCCCTCCGAATAGCTTACGGATTCACCGTAATGAGCGAAAGTTTGTTTTCCTTTCAATATTCCGTATCGTGCTGCTTCCTTTTGAAAAATAAAGGCGGTCAATAAAGCTCGCTTTTTTTTTATTGCCGTCTCACTTTGAGCGTTTTCTTGTCGCGGTGCCTAATAATCACTCTCAGCTCCCTCTTATTGTTCGTCCTTCGAGCCACACACAGAAGAGGGGTTCTTTTGCTGGATTCAGTTCCTGTTTCCTTTCGGGTTTTTTTTTTTGTTCGTTCTTTCTTAAGATTTTTGCGGAGAGCGACCGTGCGCCGAAAGCAATCAAGCCGCGACAGCGCTCAAGGGTCGCTTGAACGTCCTGGCGCTTCATTACAGCGCACGGAATATTCCGCCAGCAAGCCGGCTTCCCTACACTATGGCAGCAAAGATGGCGAGCTCGCTAATCACGCGTTGAGGCAATGCTCAGCGTCCGCGCTTACCGCTCTCTGATCTTCCTCACTCCTTAAACGCTGTACCCGCGACTGTATGCCCAACTGCAGCGATTGCTGGTTCCGCCATCTTGATCAATTATAAGTTTTCAAGTGAACCTCCATCGCACAGATGTTAGCGTGCTTCCATATTGAGGGACGACTGTATGTTTGCGCGCGTTTTTTTTTTTTATCGTTCATTTGCTTCGCTGTGCGTAATTAAGGCTATGATGTCCGTAAGTGCAACACAAACATAAATGCCCGCGCTAAGCCCCCTTCCCCCTCCTCCGCCAGCTCTCATTTTAAAGCTCAGATTACGTTCCGGCAAAGCTGAAAACTCTTTAAGGAAATAAATGACGCCCATTTAATGGTGACCCTTTTGTGTGTGCTAAACTTGATATGAATGCGACAATAACAAAAAAAAGAAGGAAGAAAGCTGACATTAAACTCGTAGCAGCGACTGTGCTTGTTGCAACCTGAAAGAGGCGCAAACATAAACTTATCATTCATTAAGCCCTCTTGTCAACATCCGCATGTTTCTGTTTACTGCTATTATTTTTTGCTGTTTTTCCTCTGCGTATGCACCATTACTGCCCTTAAGCGTCCGCGTGATAAATGTCTTGAGAGAAGCCTGTAAAGCCAAATGCATGCCGCACTCGTTCAGTGGTACATTACGCAGGCACCGTTACCTGTAAGGAAAGCTGTCGTCTTTGCACCAAGGTGTGCAAACACGTCAGTCCTGAACGAGCTATAAAAAACTTGCAGGACGCTTGAGCTTCGCCTTCAAGAGCAGAACGCAACAGAGTAAACGGGCCCCGTTCTCAATCACTAGTTTCAGCCATGTCGCAGGGAAAAGGACGTCCGTGCGCGTAACGTTGGCCGTTTCAAACTATCCTACAAGTATAAGTTGCGAAGTGTCCATAATTCTTCCTTTTGCGAATTGGGGAAATACCCACTACGCGTCCGTAAGGCAACACGCGTAGCTGCACACTTTGTTGATGCTGTTGCTGATAATGATAATTAATTGTGCCCGTGCGCTTTGTAACTGGTTGGCCTTTAAACGATCCACTCGTTTCGCAGTTCCCGTGCTTTGACGCCTGGTGCGATTCTACGCTTCTGCCGCGCAATATTATATGCGTTAACACGTCTTTTCGCACTACATTCCACTCGTATAGGTTTTTTTTTTTCAGTTTTTTTTTTAACAATTTCAAGCACTGGCGTAGCTCTGTGGCAGAACCCCAGATTGCCACGCAGGAGGCGTTGGCTTGATTCCAACTCGAACTGAAGCTTTTTTTGTTATTTATTTGCATTTGTCTTGATTTTTCGCCCAGGGACGGCGCTGATTTTTCGCTCTCAACCAATGTCGCCGACACCGGAACTACTGCGAAACGAGCTCTTCAACGCTATCGCTTAGCGTTCTGATCACAGAGAAGGCCACAATATTATTTTAGAGTGCCCCCACCCCCATTCTTTTTTTTTTATTTATTTTTTTTTTACAATTAAGTACCAGCAACTAGTCGCGAGGGCGCGGTTGGGATTCGCGGTCATATAGCGGCTGCTGCTCGGTGGAAGCGAAATTTAAAATTTTGCCGTGGCGGAACGCGGTTAAACCAAGTTTGTCGAGCGATAGCTCGGTCTTGCTTGCTGTGGTAAAGGACGAGACCATTGATTTGCAGGTATTTAACATCATTGCACGTCTTGGGTTAGGCAACGACGACGAGAAGTCTGCACGCTTCGACTACACGCCGCGACAAGGGATTCTCATCGTGTTTACCTCAACACAACACACAGACGCTGCTCGGCGCCGTTGGCGCTCTAGGCGAGAGCGCGCAGCGAACTTGGATGCAGCCAGCGCCAGTGGCCGTTGCGGCACGAAATACTCACCTTGAGCAGCTGTTCGTTTTCACGAACGCGCCGCACTAGTGTTTCGCTGACACTCTTTCGCTGGCGTTGACATTGGCTGAGCGAGAAGGTCACATTCATGGAAGGAGGCGTTTTCTGGGTTTGTACCGGGAGGCGTAGAGCTATCGCTCTAAAAAAAACAAAAAAAAGGAGCCACGCAGAACCTCTTTTGAGATTTTTCTAAGAAATGCATAAACGCACGGTTTTAGTGTAGGTAACTCCATGGTTGCGGTCTTTCCTGAAGCGTTGTTTCCGGGCGCCATCGGTCTTGTTTCGTTGGCGTCTGGAAAGGCCCAACGGAATGCCCCTCCCGCGATCATCGAAATGGGTGTTTGGTATTACATTTTCTGAGTCAGAATTTTCCTGGCATGCATACAACATTCCATGTCGCATTTACATGTTCTCCTGGAGTGGACTTTTATGCCACCATCACTAAATATAGGTGCAATATTTCATTAACCAAGACGCCTTTCCTTCTGGGATATCCGTACGGATTTTCTTGTAGCTTTGTGCTACACCAAGGCGGATGGCAGTTTATCCTTTTCATATCCCTTCCTCCACCATGCGGGATTCCGCAGAAGGGATTTGCCATCCCCGCAATTTAATTAATTTCGTAAATTTTGTTTTGGTGAATAACAGGGAGGAGGAAAACGAGATAGCGCAGTAGGCAGGGTAAATAACCAGAAAAGAAACGTAACTTTGGCTCCGATAATCTGGGAGGATTGAGGAATGAGAAAATTGAAATCGAACGAGGGGACAGAGTGTGAGGAAGCAAAGGCGCGGTGAATTCGCGCACGCGCGCTGGCGGGACTACTCGGTAAAAGACGCCTGAACGACCGAAGTATCACTGATCCACGTCATCCTTTTGATTTGTGTGCACTCGTATTAGTTCTGTCGCGGTGCCACGAGAGTGCGGTGCCAGCTATTTAAGAGCAGCGCAGATGTTAGCGCTGCGCGTGTATTTCCAATATGAATATAAATGTACGAGCCTTGCTATCTTCCCGGTGCGTTTATAGCGTTTACATCATTGCAATTGCCATTGATATCGTTGTAGAACACACACACTCTCTCTCTTTCTCTCTCTCTAGCTAGATGGCGTCACTCGACCCTCGGCTCGAAACAGGATTTCCGTTGGTGGCTACCTCGCGCCAAAATGACTACTTTATGACTCTGTCTGACGACGAAAATTTAAAGTTGGCTCCATGACTGGAAAGTCCAGTAAACGGGAATAAATGTCCTGTGTCTGCGACAATCTGAGATATTACAGAAAACCTTTCGTGGCAATGCTTTTGAAAGCAATATTTTGCGGCTTTCGCAGCGGCACCATCTTTGACTGTTAATTCTGAGATTCTAGAAATTCGACTGCGCAAAATTTATTGGGATACTCCTAATAATCCGCCATAATGAGCCACAAGTTTTTCTGTAGTTTGTTTCAAGAAAATCCTTTAAGAAGACGGCCGTGCTTTTTTTATTACGAATCTAAGTGATCCTGTTTACGCCAGGATCACAGAAGATGCTTCACTTACACCTATAGCTTGAGTTCAGCATTCAGAGTCATGATTCCATAACAGGTCTTACATTATTTTTGCTGGGAGCAGCTAGTTTTATCGCCCGTGCAATCTTTGCGTATGCAGCAAAAGCTACACGTGCCGAAATAATATGAGGGATGCAATAATCAGATCATTCCATTCGACGCGGTAAATGCAGGCCCTTCTATATAAGATCTCGCTGGACAAAGGAACCCGCCAGTGTTTGCTTGGAGGCAGCAAAAGATTCCGGTTTAGAAAGAAGGTCTCATTTATTCTCGTGCACCGGACTAGCATGAAAATGTAGAAATCTAGAAGGTTGAACGCTCTGCTTATGCGCTTCCGTTTTGTTTCAATAAGAAAATCACGTTTTCTGCACAGGGCGTTGTTCAGCGCGCGAAACCACTTCAGCTTGCAAGGTAAGCAACTGTGGTAGCGGACAATTCGCTCCTAAAGTCAAACGACCTGCTTGTTTGCGCAATCATGGTTTTAACGGCGACGCTTGGCACGCTCTCGTCTCTGCAGGATGAGGCAGTCGCCTCGCTGCACACAACATCCGTTCCATTGGCGCGCGGCGTTGCCCGTTTGTTTCTTCAGTATGGGAGGCACACTGTCCCAGAAACCACACGCCGCAAAAATGAAAATAAAAATAAAAATAAAGCAACAAAAAAAGAAAGAAAAAAGAAAACAAGCGCACCGAACGTTAATGAGACCGAAATGGTGCTCAAAAAGAGGGCAGCGCACACGTGTAGCGCGCATTAAGGAAATTTAAAAGTATTTTCTTGCACCTGTAACTCGTCCCCTTACACTCCTAAGAGG
Organism: Rhipicephalus sanguineus; assembly: GCF_013339695.2. NCBI lineage: Eukaryota > Metazoa > Arthropoda > Arachnida > Ixodida > Ixodidae > Rhipicephalus > Rhipicephalus sanguineus. The sequence continues at coordinate 105,935,138 of NC_051176.1, read as the reverse complement.
AGTGTTCGAATGAACTAATGCGCCTCTATGAAAGTGTAATTTGTCGGAGTTGCACCCTTTCGTATAAGCGGTGTTTTGTGGAATCGCACCATACGTTTCCTTTATTTCTTTTTTTTTTTGCAATGACATCTCTTCTTATCGTTCTTTCAATCGCTTGGCTGATTGCCAGTTGCTAGTGTGGGTCAAAGTTATCCCGATGACCTATACACCGATACGAGATGTTTATAGAATATATAAGGACAAACGCAACACACAGCGGGACAAAAAAGACGACAGAAAACAGCGCTATCTAACAACGGTTTGTTATTGCATTTCCATGTGCTAAATATAGGAAATAAAATTCATACTGCAAAAATGTGGCTGCCAACATTTTCTTAACAAATGCACAATCATAGGATGATACCACGAGCTCGCCAGCGTTGAAAAGCGTTCGAAGACACCAACAATGTGACTCATGCGAGCGCCATCTGTATTTCTGCATCACAGTGAACTACGCTGCCTATCAAATGTACGAAAGCCTGCGGTCAGCAGTAGATCGTTTTAGAATGATGTTTTCTTCTTGCTTTTTTTTTTCTGCACAGCTGTTCTTCTCTCTATATATACTGCGGGTAAAAATGCAATAAAGAATGGCTGTTAGTCAGCACTGTTGCTACGTCCCGTTGTGGCGCTGTTTCTTCCGCTTCGTTGTGCACCAGTAAGCCCAGTTCAAAGTTTTGAATATGCGCTGCTTGAATCGATTACAACAAAAAAGACACAGAGGCGGGCAGAGGTTAACGGGACGAAGCGCAACCTCTGTGCTTCTCCGTGTCTTCTTAGTTGTAATTTGGCTGTTTATGAGCTTTATTCAATCATCAATCAATTGCAGAGTACAGTGTACTGTACATTGATCCCACATGCAAGATAAAGGGCAGCGTTGACAAAAAAGGCAATTTAATGCCTGAGGAGTGCCGCAACCCGTCCCAGTCAATAAAGCGCACAAGGAGCAGTGATGTATACACACGTTGAAAGATTATAAACGAAGAAGCAGCCACACCTACACAATTTTTTATAACAGTACATAAAACATCGTCCGAAGAGCATTCATACTTCGAGACCTGTCTGCAAGACTCAGTTTATAACAATAGTGCATTATAACATCTTTTTTTTTTTCAAAGAGAGAAAGCAAAGAATATGTGAAAATGACCAGACTTATTGAATACGAAACCGTGCTATTACTATTCACTAAATGAAAATGTGACAGATATTCATAGACGTCAATTTTAACAACCTGAGTGATGTCATCTAGAAAAAAAATCACTTTTGAAGCAAACAGCGCATATTCAAAATTTCAGATTGTTTCAAACAGCGCATGTTCAAAACTCCTACAAGAACCAACTGGCCTCACTCAAAGCCCAGTTCAGCGCTTTCCTGTGTATGAGAACGAAACAGGCGCCAGGGCAAAGATCCTTGCCTGGATTCGACCTGCAAGAGTAAACATCGGCAAACGAAAGCGTTACCCCTAAGCCGCTCGATCGGCGTTATCTAAGAGAACACGGAGCCTGCATAGTGTGGTGGTACCTCTACATAGCCGCTCTATTAGGATGAGGCCACGAAATCTGCTTTTTTTATGTATTTTTTTTTCATTCACGCGGGCACAGCAAGGACGAGGTGAACGCGCAGCTTGCGCACATCGAACCACCGGGCGCGCGCCTGTTTCTTTTTTTTTTGTTATTCATGTGTGTGTGTGTGTGTGTGTGTGTGTGTGCGTGTGCGTGTGTGTGTGTGTGTGTGTGTGTGTGTGTGTGTGTGTGTGTGTGTGTGTGTGTGTGTGTGTGTGTGTGTGTGTGTGTGTGTGTGTGTGTGTGTGTGTGTGTGTGTGTGTGTGTGTGTGTGTGTGTGTGTGTGTGTGTGTGTGTGTGTGTTTTACTTCACGCCGGCTTGTGGCCGCGCAACCCTTCTCATGAGGCATACAAGGCTTTCGCCTTAAAAACTGCGCCGCCCGCGCCTGCGAATGGTTGGTCTAATTGACTCTGCATAAGTTAGAGCAACCCTGACGACGCATTATATTGCACCGCCGCCAATGTTGCACCACATGGAACCCTGAAGAACTGCGTTTGGCTAATACACTGTGATTGGCTGGCGCCTTATAGCTGATCTGTTAAGTAACACCGAGCCGCAAGAATCTAAACGAAGGCAGTCGTAAAAATGAAAAGGCAGATTAGAGGAGAAAAAAAACGCCTATCCCTCTTCACCACCGTAATGCCATAAACGTGAAGCAACAAGATGACATTCGTAGCCTCCGACTGTATACCGTGCTCAAACAATGACTTCGCGCATATCGCAGGGAAATGAGTGCATACTTGCTGTATATTTTAAGTGGCAGAGAGCCCGAAAATCCTGTAAGGCGTATGTATCGTTCGTCGCACCGTTGTAACACTACGAATATGTTAAGATGGTGCACTAATGGCGTTCCGCTAATGAGTACATACACACTGAGGAAAAAAAAAGGATACAGAAAGGGTGCTTATTTTCGCAATCTATTCACCAGGGTGTAATTCTCTTTTGTTCGCACCCCACGGCCTCTGCATGGAGGTATACGGACGTTTCGGTGGTATAACGAGTGGTGACGCAATGATTTTGCGCCGAAAAATTCGTCTCTGGGGTCACAGTACGTACGTGCCTTCTGCTCTGGGTAATCTCGTCGTTTCGTAATTCGCCTCTGGGATGCCTCTAGTTGATCCAATATGAAATGTGAATAAGAGATGATATTATAAAACATCGAACGCGCGATTCGCGAGTCTTTCTCCATGTATGCAGCGCTATGAGACACAGAGAAAAAAGCACCTGCAAAGTGTCCATAGAATATTTCAGTTTTATAATGTTTCAGTTATGAAAGTTTGCTGTTTGATAAATTATACGATCGCCACAAAATATACCACAGAAGGACCGGCTGTTAGTCCGGAATAACGCACATATATGTTCTGTGCCAGTCTGTTCGGTGTCTGTTAGTCCGTCTGGAACATTCTACCAACCCACTGGAGTAACTGCAAATGAGTAAAAGTTAAACCCCTGCAATTGCTGCCGCAGTTGGTTTAAAATTGGTCCAAGATCTGTGGCAACCCATTGAGTCCTCCAAAGGTGATCTAGAAGAGTTAGAAGGGCTAATGCCATAGACCATCATAGTGCTTTTCGGCTTGGAGTGTTCATCTCTCGTAAGCCAAGTAAATGTGTTTTTAATGGGGAGCCAGGACAATTCTTCAAGGCTCAAGCTCTTGAAAATTCGCCGAACGCATTTGGGCTGAAAACACGAACATCTACAAACCTAATTTAGTCCAGATACTCATCGGAACATGCACTAACTGGAAACTTTAGGTAAAGTGGGAACGGGACGGTAAAGTGGGAACTTGCGAAACCTTCCAAAACCAACAAAATTTACCGTATGTAGAATACGCGAAACAGTCATAATCGTTAAGGCTTTCAGAAGAACCAAATAGCTACCCATGGTAGTCGTAGTCGTGGTGAAACTGAGCAATTTCAACCATGAGCGGCTTGAAAGTCTGCACCCATTTGGCCTGGCATGTCGGCTTCACCGGGCTCGTTGAAATGGCATATATCCCTACTAGTTACGTAGGTGTGCAGCAACGTACTCATTCTACGGGCAATTCATTATCTGGTTCTTGACCTTACAACAACAGCAGTAATAAAGATCTGGAAAGAGAAAATGAGGCTGTAGGTGCAGTTTTTTTTTGTTCTTTTTTAGAGCGCAGCTCTTAGGCGCCCGTTCTTGCGTTGAGCGGCGTCGCCGTCGGTGGCGTAACCGATAGACATAAAAAAAAAATGGAATGAGAAAAAAACACCCAGGATCGAATGGGATTTGAACACAGGCCCTCTGCGTGGCAGTCAAGTATTCTTCCACAGAGCCACGCTGGTGCTTGAAACTTTTGAAAAAAGACCCTATACAGGCATCATGTCGGGCAAGGAATCGCGTTAACCTATGGTATAGCGTGGCGGAAGAGTAAAATAACAACCAGTCATCACACAATGGTAATTGCGCAACGACTGTGGGGTTTAATGCTTCCCGCCCATTGCAAAGTGCTCAGTCATAGTTCTTCATCGTCATCAGCCACATGCAGCATCAACAAAGTGCACATAATGCCTTGAAGATGTGTAGCGGGTGGCTCGCTTACCCACAGAAAGAATTGCGTAGTGGACACTGTCCTACTTCACAAAAAAATTTGATTTATGGCGTAGTCGATACCTTGCGGAAAGCCAAAACTTCAGACACAGTTGGCCTTGCCCCAACACGAAGCTGCGCTCAGAATTCGCATTAAGCAGTATCGTAATCGTCGGTGAATTTTTTTTTTCGGTGGCTTGTAGCGGTATTACCGCGCGTTCAGTTTGACCACATGCTTACTTATTCATTATGCTATTCATCAGTTCCTCTGTACATACTGGGATAAATAAAACACACCAGGTACTCACTCTGTGCGTATTATATGCCGCCTTCCCGGTCATCTCTTTTATTGCGATAGCTATTATATGGACACTCTCGGCGGGTTTTTGCCGTCGGCGTCATGCCCCGGATATGTATATGTACGCAGGTATAAATAAAAGCCACGAAGAAAAATAAATCAGAAGAAAATATTTCTGAAGCGCGCCACCGGTATTCGAACCTGCGACCCCTCGTTCCGCCCCGCGCCACCGGTTGCTCAGAATACTAACCGCGAGCTATTCATATACATCATTTAAGCTGGCGGTACGCAGAGCTCGAGGTGCTTTAGCGTGTGGCCGAAGGGTGCGCTTTAAACAAAGCTCCTATATTTAGCGCGTTTCAAGGCCAACTGGCCTTGAAACGCGCACTATAGAGTGGCCCATTTCTACGGAAGCAATTGCGATCTCACTATACTTATAATAGAAGCTGAGCAGATTGAAGCCCTCGGGGAAGCGTGTATCAAGAAGTCGTCGTTGGCCCTATCTGATAAATAATTCGAATTTATGGGCATGCCTTGGTGTATATCACTGCATAAAACTTTCGCTTCCTTCATTCACTGCATCGCGTTGTTATTCTTGTGTATCTTTGGCCACTATACGACCTGCATACGAATGGTCCGTATACAGGTCAATATTAGGTTTTTGGATATGCGGCTGCATTTTAAAGTTGAGCACCTGTGTTGAGGGTATGAGGCCAGAGCAAACAAGCCGTCCTTAAGGCTGATTATGTAAGGTACAGTTCAGCACATTCAAAGTTTTTGAGAAGAAATATTGATGCAAGACAGACACCATCTTTAAACTGCCCGCGAAAGTCCGTGCGCCCTCCGGAAGGACAACGGCGCGCTGATAAAACAAGAAAAGGCCGTGACGCCACGCGCCTTCGCTGCGCGTGATTCGGTAAAGGGACGAAGTGAAGCGCCGCTCCAGGACACTCTGGAATTTTAACGCGATAGCGTTTAAGAGCTCGTGTCGCAGAAATTTCGGTGTCGGTGTCGGCGTCGTTGGTTGTGAGCGAAAAATAATCTTGTCCGTGAACGAAAAATCGAGAAAGATGCAAATAAAATAAGTAATAAAAGCGTTCGAGCGAGAATCGAACCCAGGCCGTTTGCGTGGCAAGCAAGTGTTCTATCACAGAGCCACAATATTTCTTAAAACTGCTGCGGAAAAAAATGCACCATATGAATGTCATGTAGTGGAATGTGTCTCACAGGCGCACAGTCGTTCGACGGAAAAATCGAAATCGATACAAATAAATGAATAATAAAGAAAACCGTCAGTCCGCGCGGAAAAGGAATCCAGGCCTTCTGTTTGGCAAGCAGGTGCTCTATTACAGAGCCACACCCATGCTCAAAACTGCCTGGGGAATAAAAGCACTGCATGAATGTTAAGTAGTACGAGGAGTGTCATTCACGCATGTAATATTATGTGGCAGAAGCGTAAGATACCACCAGGCGTCAAAACATATGAGTTGCGCAACGAGTGGGTGGTTTGAAGACGTACCCATTAAAAAGCGTTCAGGAATAATTGATCATCATCAGCAGCAACAGCATCAACAACGTGGGCAGATGAGCAGGTGCGCGTGTTGCCTTACGTACGCGTAGTGGTTCTTTGCGAATCGGTAAAAGGAAGGCTTATGGCGTAGTGGGCAATTCGCAACGGTACTTGCAGAAGACATTCAAGGACAGTTTATAAAAGACTTATGTTACGTGCACAGACGTTCCTTTCCTTGCGGCACGGCTGCGGTGTCCGCCGAGAAGCGAAGCCTGGCTAGCTATTGAGAAGGCTATGCAAACGGGGCCCGACTACGCTATCGCGGTCTATACTCTTGAAGGGCTCAAGAGCTCCCTAATTTTTTGTGCTTTCTTTCTTGTCAAGCGCTCCCTGCTAGTCATGCAATCACTTGTTGGATCAAAGCCTTCAAAAGCAAGTGGCCCACTTTTGGAGCCAGTGGGTTAAGCGCGAGACACATGGCGCCATTCTGCATCCGATTCGACGTGCGACGCCGTACGCGGCCTACGACGATTCAGGACACATGGGGCGAACGAGCAAAAAGCGCGCATGCTCCGCCCACACCCGGAACCTCGGCATGCACGCTCGAAAGGCTTCTTGTCCTCTTCATTAAGTACAAAACAGACAACGTGGCATAGTCAGTAAAACCGTGCCTCCACGAGCGACAAACAGATCCGTCACTCACGGCTACGAACGGTGCCTAAAAAGGCGGACGCCGTCACTGACGCGGTTCGCGATAGTCGCCGCGGTGCTTGGCTACGGTCCTTTGCTGCTGACACGAAGCTCGTGGGTTCCATCCCGGCCGCGGCGGTCTCATTTTGATGGAGCTTACATCCGATAGGCCCGTGTACTTAAATTTACGTGCACTTACATTTATGTGTACTTAGATGTATGAACCCCAGGTGGTCGAAATTTCCGGAGCCCTCCACTACGGCGTACCTCATAATCATCTGGCGGTTTTGACACGTAAAACCGTAGCAATTATTATTATTAGGCGGTTCACGATCTAACGTAAGCTCTTCTTGGAGCGCTTGATTTTGCCAACACATTTAAGCTTTGCACTCTAGTGCGACGCGTTTACATAATTATGCAGTTGGTTTTCTCGATGGCCTCGGTGTGAAGAGTAAAGGCGGAAGCAAAACAAGCCGTTCGCCGAGGTGGCCGGTGTCGAAGTTTACCAACGAAATGACTTTGCATCGCGGCTCGCTATCTCGCTGGTGGTTTGGAAACGGGCTCTGCCCTGCAGAAATAACATATTTCAAACGTCAATTTATTCACTTAGGAATTGTTTCGTGTCAGAAACAAATTTTAGTCAATACCTTCCTTGCCGCATAAGTGGCGGTATCGGCAAATTTACCTCGAACCTTGGAGTGGCGCAGCTATCGGAGCGGCGAGAAAAAAGGACCGGCGACACGGGCGTAACCAGTGGCTTGATGTCACGAGTCTCTACGCTGCCAATGGCTGCGGCCATCAGACCGACGCAGCAGCCGCGCGGTAACACCTGGCAAGTCGGTTTCCCGTGCGGCGTGCGAATCGACTCCGCATGCTGTTGCAACCTGTTGGGCCGGTGTCGTGTGCGGCTGTTGGCGCGAACCATATTCAGACAATATATATAGTACATCTCGATACGCGCCATGTGAGGACTTCGCGGCAGCGCCTGTAGATTGCGCAGCACCTTCAGAGGGATGCACGAGAAAGGATTAAGTGGGTTCTGTTGATTTTTATTGCGATAGCAATTATATGGACACTCTCGGCTGATATTTGCCGTCGCCGTCGTGCCCCGGATATGTATATATATGTATATATATATATAAAAAAAGACAAATAAAAATCAAGCAGAGGAAAAACAATTCTGAAGTACCCCCCGACCGCGGATTCGAACCAGCAACCCCTCGCTCCCCAGCGCGCTGCGTTAGACAACTCAACCACACGCCATGTATGAGCCGGCGCAATAACGGCGAGCTATTCATGTACACCATTTACCGCTGGTGGTAAGCAAATCTCGGAGGAGCGTGAGCGTGTTTTCTATCACGGAACGCTCCTAATTTTTTTTTTTTTCAATTTGAAAACTGCCTTTGAGACGCGCACGATAAAGTGGCCCTTTTCTGTACTCACTCGTCATGTGGAAGTAAAAAAAAAAAAACAAAACAAAGAACACCGGGCACACCTTGCATCAGACGTCCCGGTGTGGCAGGAGACGCAGGGGGTCACTCCACGCGCCGCAGTTTAAAATAAAAAGAAATATCTAAGAGCGTCCGCTTCTCCATTGTCGACACTTGCAGCGCGTTACTCAAGCACACAGACGTAACAACTGTGACAGTTGTTAGTCCACGCTTGCCCTGTGCATGCCTGTGCGTTCTTTTAGGGCGTCCTTCTTTGTGCTTCGGCGGCGCGCTGCAAGTATCGAGCTGCTTCTGGCTCTTCATGTGACATTTCAATTTCTTGCTATCGCATTCATTGCTTCGCCCGTGCGGCGAAACCGTGACTTTTTTTTAAAGAGAGAGAGAAAGAGAATAAGGGAAAGGTAGGGCCACTAACCAGATCGAAATATCCGGCTTGCTACCCTGCGCTAGGTGAAGTGAAAGGAAATGGTAAAAGAGGAAGGAAATGAACGAGGGAGTTCAAGATCATCAGCCCATAACAAATGCATGAAATCAAAAGCAAATTCAGATGATCTGCGTTGAGAATAGGTGAGGCCATTTTTAGAGTTTAACGGCTCCAAAATTGGTTTCGAAGTGATGGTACATTCTGGAGAGCGCACAGTGCAGCCTATGACATTGGGGCTTAACATTTTTGTCGAGATAACACTAAACGCGTTCGATTGTTGCACATTCAGAAGGACGTTCCGAAGCGTAACAGCAAGTTAAAACGTGACAATTTCCGCATGAACAACATAATGAGATATAGAACCCAGCGGGTGAATAACAAAAATAGACATAGGCGTACTATAGCCCTTTGTTGGTTGGACAGCGGTCCTTTGTTGGTCATGTGTTGTACAGCGGGACATATACGTCCCACCTTTCGTTTCACGTTCTCGGTGCTGAAGCACCATGGCTCCGTCTGTCTTTGTAAGGTTTCGCGCTACCCAAAATGTTGGATCATTGCCAACTAGCCGATCAGATTGTCTCTTAAGCTCCGCAGCAGAGCTCGAACTATCGCATGCTCGCCACTATTTCCAACTATCATATATAGAAGAACATTTTCCACTCATTTTCATGCCTCCGCCGTTATATGACAGCACCAGACAGCACGCTATAAGACAACTAATTCTTTTTGTCTTCTGATGTCCACGTATCAAAATTTTTGTGTTTTTGCAGGCTACTTCCAAGAAAGAAAAAAAAAATGTCAGCAGGATCTCGCCTGCCTTTTAAGAGTTGTGTTTCCTTAAAGGATTGTATACCGTCTTTCATCGCTTTTCTGTTTTGTGCCGCAATCGAAAGCATACAGTCTGAAGTGCCCAACCTTGCAGCGGTTTCTCTGGAAAGTGAGTAGAAATTTTTAAAACAAAAATTTCCATCTGCGTTCGGTCTTCTTCCATTGACGTGAAACATACCCACAACACTGGTTGGTGGGCGCGATGACAATTGTAGTGCCTGTACAAATTAAAACCGAAAGCACATGTGATTTATGTAGGATTGCTTTTTTTTTTTTGCTGAACACTAATGCAATAAATGTAACAGTCGTTTTCAGCGCTCTAGCAGTTGAATGAAGCCTTATTATACGATTACAGAACACTTTTATTGCTCTAATCGCAGTCTATGCGTTTATTTTAGCACTGCTCCCGCAATCCAAGCTAGGCTGATTCATCAAAAAGAGAGGATAAATGCATGCCTTCACAGCGCAGCACATGTGAGACATCCTAACAACAATACAGCGGCTTGGTACGACCAGCGCGGAGGGCCGCATGGCGTAGCGCATGAGTTAATTAAAGCAGACGAAATCGAAGGCGGCGCCGCAAGCAGCGCCACCGGGCGCCTTTTCGGGCGCGTGAGATTAAAAAAAAACAAACAAAGAATTACTCTCTGATGCAACCAAAAGCTGCCTCAGTGCGTAAACTTGATACAATTTCAAGTTACACATGTTTGTTTTTAAGCAAAATGAGTCTACCTGCGAGGATTTCTTGTCCTACCAGTAGATTGAACCACATCGCTGTTAGGTGACGCTAGGGGTCACTCTTTCACGATTTTCACCTAAAATTATATTTCTTTTTTTTATGGGACAAAAGCATGCTCGTTGCCGCCGATGCGACGAATGAATTTTTCATTTCTAACCAAAATCATAAAATTTTTTTCGAGCGGTAGACAATCCCTTTAACTACATAAGTGAAGTAAAAGTCAGCTAAGTCCTGCCTGTAACTTTTTCTGTCTACTATGACGGACATCAAGCGAACGTGAAACGTTTCGGTAGATGCATTTTACGCTTCCTCAGAGTCCATTGCAGCGCTAAAAAAAGTTCCCACAATATACAAATTTCGCTCGAAAGTTCTCGCGACAATCTTGATGACATTTGGAGCACAATCAGGCGAAGATACAGCCTCTTCATTGATTCGGTTTCGCGATAAGTTCGAAAAAAAAAAGAGAGATCCTGGCAAAACTGGCCATGAGGCGGCGCGGCGTGTTATTCACCGCGCTATGTGATGTACGGGGGCCCTGTCACCGTCATTAGGCCATGATCGGCGGCGCAGGTACAAACAAATGCAGACAGGGCATCCTCCCTTTGCGAGTCTCTCCGTGCTTCGATCCTTGTCTGCGCAGATGTTCTTTCACGAGGGCAGGCGTAAGCAGGAAAACAGGCGAAGGGAAAAACGCGAAGGGCCACGGGTGTGAAGAGGACCGACAGGGCCGCGTTGTGCGGCCGGCTCCGTCAAGGAGCCTTCCGGTTATCCCGCTGAGTGGCGCGGCTGTCAGCGCCGCGAGGACACAAGAGCGCTTGACGCGCCCGTCACATTTTCACGAGCCCCCGTCGCTGCGGCACCACCAGTTTCGATGACGGCCGCGTCAGACCACGCCTGCCAGAGCGTGTACGAGGCAGCCTTAGCGAGCCCGAGACCGATCCTCGCGGAGATGAAGGAAAAGAGAGAGAGAGAGAATGTGCGTGTGTGCGAGAGCGAGTGACACCTTGCGAGGCCCTTCGGTTCCCCATTATCATTGCCGACTCGCTGTCTTGGTTCAGCGACGGACTCGGTCCGCACCGCCACCTGTTCGCTGCCTTTATTTATCTCTATTCAATTGCTTTTGACAGAGGGGTGTAGCTCAATTTATCTGGTCACGCCATTGCTGTTTCCTCGTTGGTCGCCTGACCTGCGGTGAGGTTTTGGCAGTGCTGAAACGTAGAGTTAAGAAAAAAGAAATGGGTGTGCAACTGTCAGCCCATACGGTTATTGGGGCAGCGCCAATAAAGTAGCGGAAAACATCCGATATGTGGTATTAGCTGAATAGTAGTACATATGAATCGAAAGAAACAAACGTCGTGTGTATATATATATATATATATATATATATATATATATATATATATATATATATATATATATATATATATATATATATATATATATATATATATATATATATATATATATATATATATATAATCTTGAAGCAGAGAAATCACCAGCGACGTTTGCTTCGTTCTTTTCTTCTATTAGTCCTTACTATAACATAGGAAACATCATTTTGACAAGTAAATCGTACTCTCAGTTATAGTTGCGTCAACTGCCGCCTGTATTGCTTCCTGCCCGACTTCTAAGTTCTTTAGAACTCAATCTTCAGCCGTCGCCGTGACACGGTGGCAATGGCATTCTGGTGCCGAGTCCGTGGGTGTGGGCTCGATCTCAGTCAATGCTGCATTTAGGTGGAGCTGTTAAAAAAATTAAAAAAGAAATTTAGTTTTTGGATTTATGCGCACGTGAAATAACTAGTAGTCAGAATGAGGCCTGGGCCCTCTATTACACGGCGATTCGCATAACCCCAGTGTCGCTCTACGACATTAAACCAAACGAGTCGGTTAGTCTATTCTGAACAATGATTAAAGCCTCGAGGTAACAGACAAAGATATCTGTTCACCTGCTGCGGCGTGCAGTTATATAGTTAATCAGAAAAGTAAATTTAGGCCTCGATCTAGTTAACGCAAAATACTTCACTAGCTTAATTTCGTCAGTGCATGCTGTGTCATTAAGACAGGTTCTAAGTATTACTCGTTGGAGTCGATATAGGAATGACCACGGTAGGGAATAATAATTAGCTCTTTGAAATCATCGGCTGCCCATTTCCTATCACAAATGCAATGTCTGAAGCACTACAAAACAAGATGAAATACATGACAGCAGCAAAATATGGATGTGTGCCCTCTTGAATTTAGCCGTAGTCGAGAGTGTCCAATTGACTTTCTTGTGCCTGCATTGTTCTCCTATTTACTCGGGCATGAAGTTCTACATTCGAAACTCGGCGGACGGTGATTGCAATCGTAGAGCCTGAAAAAAAGCAAATGTAAGAGGTAAAAGATTTATTTTTCTTTTTACATTTTTTGTGGGGTGACTGAGGAAAGGGCGTAGGCGGCTTTTCTTGTTATTTGAGTTTTTGTACAAGGGCCTCACTTGACTACACAGAAGCCGCTCTTTCCCCAGTTTCGAGGAGAAAACTCGGCATAGAAGCGAGTACCCTCAAGTATCAGACTCTTCTGAAGAACTTTGGAAGAACAAGTGACGAACTGCGCAAAATGAGAGGAACGCTGAAAACACGCAGAAAGGCGAGTTGGGATCTGTGATTCTTGTCGGCGCCTTGTTTCACTTATACGATTTTGAAGACGGCAGCCGTAATTGTTCGACTTCCCTGAAGGCTCGAAAGAATGACTTTTCCTTGCGAGAGCCTGGTTTTTTTTACAAGCATTTTGTTTTTTAATTTAGTGCAACTTTCTCTTCTTCTTAAAAAAAGTAAAAAGGCTTTTGTTCCAACTTTGGTCGAATGCACAGAGGCAAAAACGAACTGCAGCGTTTCCTGGACCGCAGCTTGTCGACTGTTGCAAATACGAAACATACACAAACGACAGAGGAAAAAAAAACAACACACAAATAAACTGGTTATTTCTTGCCCTGCGGCAAGTATGTGTACAGTTCTGTAGAAATGAAAAAGAGTTCTTTCAGGTCTACACCCAGGCAAGTACTTCCAATATCCACGAAAGAACATTTCCCTCTCATCGCCATCATGACGTAATCAGGATAAGAAGTTATACAATAATGAATGAAAACAACTTTTATTAAGAAGTTATACAATAAGGTTGACACTGTATCTTAGTAAAAAACAAACTGCGCAAAAGACGGAGTACCAGGCAAAAGGCAGGACTCAAAAAACAGCGCTGGCTTACAGCAAAGGTTTATTCGTCACAAGGCTTATTCGTCAACAAAGGTTTCTCTAGTATGTCGTGCCAACACGCCCAAGCATGCACTTTAGGTACCTTACCGTCTTAACTGGTTTCGGGCTAAGGACATCCAAGCCGCTGCATGCAAAGTGCAGAAGAATACAAGCCACATATTATTAGTTATATATATATATATATATATATATATATATATATATATATATATATATATATATATATGCGAACTAACAGACAATAATGCCAAGGAAAGTATAGGGGGTGTTATTAGTAGTAAATGTAATGTAAATGTGAAGAAAGAAAAGTGGACGAAAAGATAGCTTGCCGCGGGCAGGGACCGAACCTGCGACCTTCGAATAACGCGTCCGATGCTCTACCAACTGAGCTACCGCGGCGGCCATCCCCTCGTCCACTTTATAGGGTATCTATGTGCATTTTAAACGTGGAGTGTCAGTCAGCGCCGCCAGTAGCCATGACGGCCAGTGTGGAACACACTTTTTCTGCCATTTGGCGTCACGTGGTACGTGAACTTATTACGAGCTGGCAGCTGACCAATAATCCCTCGCATGGCTCAAATATACAAATGGGAACTAGTTAATTGCCATTAATATTGTGTCTAATAAAGAAAAACGAGCCCTTAAAAGTCACCTTCTTTCCTTCAAGTATACAAAGAAAATCGAGTGAATCAAGGAATCCTTTGGCTGTATTGCACTGGGCCATTAAACTGTTAGCGTGATTTAGAGATAGCTTCGCGCTGACGCTATATATTCCGACTTTATGTAGGAATTTATTATTAAATTTACGTTGATCAGGAGTGTACTCACTGGTATTCTTGTCGGTCAGCATATGCAGCTATTGTATCATATTACAGCGCTCGTCTGCATCTTTTTGTTTTTCGGTCTTTCATCCTCGTCTGTTTCGCGCTGGGGAAATGCTGATGCTCGTGCTCAACCGGATAGTCCATTTTGCCATTTGACCCTATACCGGAATAAATGTAGGCCTATCGATTAATTACTTCGCTCGGTATGAAAACTTGTAAATGGGCTTTATTCACTCAAAAGAACACCTAACCACACTATATGGTCATTAGGGAAAGACAGGACACACACTTTGTTGCATTGGCCACTGATCGCAGTGGTTAGCCGTTTGAACCGACCGCTACATTATATTCTTCCCTCCGCATTCGCGCCACAACATAAGAGCTTTCGTTTTCTTCTTCTTCTTCTTTTTTTCTCTTTTTTGCTCCGCTATTAGATTATCTGAATGTGCCTCATTCTCTGGATGTTGCGAAAAAACTGGTCAATGGGCGGCTTTCGTACTTAGCGATGCTACAAAGGGGATGTTCACTCCCGCAACGCATTTGCCCGACAGATTGCGAAGGAACGCAGCAGCATCAAGGGCCAGATGGACGGCGCTTAGAAGGAACCTTTTTTCCGTTTTTATTCCCGAGTAATCTCTTTCTCGTTACCTCCGTAAAAGTTCCTTGTTTGCTTGCTTTTTATTCCCCCGCAATACTTTCTTCTTTACCTCCGAAAGAAATTGACCGTTCTCACGTTGAATGCGACCGTCTTGTACAAGCCACTTAAAATGCGCCTTCTTTCAATGGCCCTTTTTGTATCACAGTGCTCTTTCGTCAGCACGCTGTCCGCCTGTCCTAGGAGACACACAATCGCCCCTCTTTTGTGCTCACTCTATGCAGAAGCCTCGCGCTGCGCTTCCCTTTATCAAATGTAATCTGTCAGATCCAGATTTTCTTGCTTGCGGGACTCTCTTCATTTCTGAAAGTCGAGAAGACGCAGAAAGAAAAAAAGAATTAACAAGAAGAAAAAAACGCGTGATCATAATGAGAAACTCGACAGGGAGGGGACTGACACTGTTACATCATCCGCACAGTTTGCACAGTAAAGACTACAGGGTGGCTGGGGAAAGAAAAAAAAAAAAAAACGTCGTGCCGCATTACCTTTTTCGCGGTATACGTGCGAGCACGTGGTTTCGCAAGAGGAAAAAAAAAATGCGTGAGACGAACAATAAGCACTAACAAAAATATGTATGTACGTTTCATCGTGCAGTATTGCCGCCATTTAGCTCTGACATAAAGAACCTCGTCAGTGCAGCAGACGATGGGGCTCCCCGCCAGGACACATATTCGATGGGAGCCCAGCGGGAAGTCCAATACGCCGCCATCGAATAAAACGACAAAAAAAAGTCATCTTCACGGCCTTTTGGTGAGCTTCATTTTCTGGGCAGTTATCAAGTCAGGTGTAGCAAAGGTCGCGGCAAGGACTGCACACACCGCATTGGCTGAGTTGTTATTACTTAGGCTGGCAACGTTGTGGCTTTTTTTTTTTGGGGGGGGGGGGGATAGAATGAAAGGAATGAAGGGCAAGGGAGGCGAGATTTGCTCCGCGAGATGGAAGATCGGCCGAATAGCTTGATGAAACCGTTGCTAAGGCATAATCGAAAGCAAAGGAGATTTAAATTCAAGAAAAGGTCAGGGACGGCGGCCAGTAGGTGTAAGCGCGTATTGATTAACATCTGAGATAAGGCTTAGCAATAGCAAAGCTTTAGAGCCGAGCATGCCGTTGCAGGAAGTGTACGAGTTTCGTGCTGCTGTGTTACGCAACTCCGCAGCTTAAAATTTCAATAAGCTCAATGCGAGATGATGTGTGAGGAGCAGTGCTCATTTAACAAGCTTGCAACGTATACTACAGTATTCATATATAATATTACGGCGAACATCTCATTGGTGATCTTCCCGCTGTTCACAGTTCCGCGCACCCTGCTGATTTTCCGTGTCCAGGGATACGAAGTCACTATACTTGAAGACGGTTTACAGAATAGGAACACTTTTGTACCATTTTATTAACTGCTTTACGAAAGGACTGTTTCACATAGATTACTAAGAAAGTAAAAACAAAAAAAGTATTTTTGATAAGCAATTTTTATAATCTTTGTGAAAACATTTTTCGTTCGAGTGAAATAAAATCTTCTCCGAAAAACTATGCGGATATTGCGTTCACTATAGGTACACCCGAAGGCACGCTTTTCGATTTAATAATAATAATATCTGGGGTTTAACGTCCCAAAACCACCATATGATTATGAGTGACGCCGTAGTGGAGGACTGCGGAAATTTCGACCGCCTGGGGTTCTTTAACGTGCACCTAAATCCAAGTACACGGGCCTCAAACATTTTCGCCTCCATCGAAAATGCAGCCGCCACGGCAGGGATTCGATCCCGCGACCTTCGGGTCAGCAATCGAGTGCTTTTCGATTTCGGGTAAAGGAGATACAATTTCGAGATATGGCTGGTCCTTTCAGGGAACAAACATATATGAGAAACACCCGTGATACTGTGTGATGTTGTAGCTAAAGGTATACAAATCGCTGATGGTCGAAATTTAACACAAG
Source organism: Rhipicephalus sanguineus (assembly GCF_013339695.2). Lineage (NCBI taxonomy): Eukaryota > Metazoa > Arthropoda > Arachnida > Ixodida > Ixodidae > Rhipicephalus > Rhipicephalus sanguineus. Next base: position 105,918,374 of record NC_051176.1, on the reverse strand, counting down.
CCTGGCACTATATACGGTGTGTTTTGTATGTCTCGTGTAGACATGGAATCACAAACTGTTATTATTGGGATAGCAATTATATGGACAGTCTCGGCTGGTTTTTGCCGTCGCCGTTGCCGGTGTCATGCACCGTATATGCATAAGTATGTGTATATATAAAACATAGAGTTAATATACTGACTCTAGAGGAGAAGCTCCCCATAGGGCCCATGCATTGATACTTATAACCGCCTGGGTTCCGCCATGATGTAACAAAACGAACGTTGCCAGACCCTGAGACCAGGGTGTCGGAACGAAATGTTTTTCGTTTCGGTTTTAGTTTCGTTCCACCGCAAAAAGTTCCATTCCGTTTCTGTTCCGGAACTAAAAAAAAATGTTCCGTAACGGTTCGTAACGTTTTTTTATGCAAAAATTTGAAGTTAAGGTAATCATAAAAAAACATTCGATTTGTGATGTAGTTATTGCCCTCCTCTTTTGAAAGTGGGACAAGGGTAAAACACGTTCTTCAGAGGAGCCGAAGCAACTCTACCACGAATTCCTACCAACTTGCACAAAACAGTATTAATTTCAAAGTCATAGTATTTATTTGCTCAAAAGACAAACACGATTTTTTTAGTGGGCTCAATGCTTTGTGTCAAGGGAGTGAGCACGATCTCAGAATCAGCACGTCAATGAGTGTACTCTCTGATGTCCGAGACCGCTGTTCTGATAAACCTGCGCGGAACACGCAGCACATTCACAGCGAAAGCTGGAAGAGCAGACTTTGTAGAGTCCGTTGTAGCTTCTCTTTGGGCAACTAATACAAGTACACATACAAGGTACCCACTACGCCATAAATCATCGTAGTTTTTCTCAAGTAGCGAAGTTCCCACTATGCAATTTTTCGTCATTTTTTGGAGCAACGTGGTACCCGCTACGCAACTGTAAGGCAGTGCACTTTGTGCTGTGGCTGATGACGATGAGGAATTATGGCTGAGCACTTTGCAGTGGGTGGGAAGCAGTGTTGCGGAATGGGAGCCTCCATACAATTCCAGTTCTATTCCGGGGAATTAGGACTTGCCGCAATTCCATTCCTTTCAATTCCTCGGAATGAAAAAACTTGGCCCATTCCCACTCCGGGAGTGGCCGGGCAGTTCAATTCCATTCCTGTAATTCCTCAAAGTGGGAAAGGAATCTTGATAGTTTTATCGAGGTAAGAATGAACGCCCATAAAGCTAATGCCATCAGATGCATTAAGAACTGCAAAAGTACGCAAAACGCGTTACCAAGGTCGAGGGATAGTAGCTTGGTGACATCTCGTGCAGTACAACCACCGTACTAATTCCATAGAGGCAGTTCTTCCGCTACCTATAGTATTTGCATGGTCAGCATGTTTTAACGAATGGTGATGTTTTAATAATGTTTAAGCTTAAATGTGTTAATGCTAAAATGACGACATAGCGTATTTTTATGCTGAAAAAAGTAGTATTCATGAAGACTAAGCAGTTTTACCACGCGTCTGAAGCTGCCGTGAATATGGAGAAAACTAATATTTGGTTAATGGGAAACGAAATCCTCTAGATCTGCTGGTACTAGTTGGAACAGTACACCGCTCGGGCACCTTGTGCCTTTCCATCGAATACGGAACACTGGGCCGCACTGCTCGTCAGCACTGACGGTTGTCAAGCGCGCCTCGCAAGCATAGATGTGGTGAGGAGAACTTTCTGTGTTCGCCTGTGCGCAGGTATGCAGTGTCTTCCTTGTCGCAAAGGTTATTTACGTGTGTCAGGCACCAAACTGCTCGTGAGATAAAGATCAGGCTGTGCATAGAGTATTCGCCACTTTCGTGTGGGGGTATCAATGCGAACCAACGCGAAGGGGTAGTTTGTTTCTCCCTTCAGTACCTGCTGGAATAATGCATTTGTTTGTAGACTAACTTATGCCTTTGTTTGTAGTAGGCGCGTTGCTTATAAATGTACCGTGCTTGTAATCAGCCAAGCCATTTTAAAAATGCTGCTTTATTGTTAAATTCGAGGCCCTGACTTACTATAATGTTTGAAGTTTGAAAAACAGCACGTACTCTATTTTCGGAAAAAGACGTAATTCCATTCCCATTCCACTGTGTGCAAAAGGCGCTTAATTCCATTCCCATTCCATTCCTCCAAGCGTTGCCCCCATTCCATTCCGGGATCACGAAAATGTGGAATGATTTTGGAGTCATTTCACTTCTGGAGTGGCAACTCCGCAACACTGGTGGGAAGCATTAAACCACACACTTTGTGCTATTAGCATTGTGTGATGACTGGTTGTTATTTTACTCTTCTGCCACGCTAAATTACATATGTTAACACGATTCCTTGCCCGACATGACGCCTGTATAGAGTGTTTTTGCGAAGGAGTTACATGCACCGGCGTGGCACTGTGGTGAAAGACCTGACGGCCACGCAGAGGGCACGGGTTAAAATCCCATCCGACCCTAGAAATTTGTTTCTCATTCAATTTTTTTCTTATTTCACGCGATAGCGGTCACGGACACCGGCGGCGGCGGACAACTATGGCGCCAAAATCGGCTGTTGTGATCTCATAACAGCTTTCGCTGTAACAAACTTGAGCGCCGACAATGCCCTCTCCACTTTGGCCTGCGTGACAGGCGCGCGAAAGTCCACTTGCGTTAATATAAACATCTCTGGTTGACACTGTTTTCGTTTTTCGCACAATTTCAACATATCTTTGCTTTGGAATTCCTGCCTGAGGTACGCGCTAATACTGCACCCTGAGATATGCTCACACTGCACAAGCTGAGTTGTTCCTGATCGCGAAGTTTTCTCGTGAACCGAAAAACGATTGGAAAAATTTCGGTTTCACTCCGGAACAAAATAATATATAAAGTTTCTGTTACGCTTTCGTTCCGGTCAAAAATATCGTTTTTTTTTCGTTTTTCGTTTTCGGTTTTCGTTCCGTTCCGACACCCTGCCTGAGACGCTCGCTATATTTGAGTGTAGTAATCAGTTTTAATCTACCAACCTGGCTCGCTGGATTTCAAGCAAGACGGACGTGCCGGCCGCGATGTCCTGGATTACTCCTCGTACCTCTCGCTGATCGGCGCCCCGTGACGGACTCCTCGCCCGCTATGCCGTGCGCCGCTCATCGACGGGGCCTTCGCCGCTTCGCCGATGTTGTGCACCGTGCCTCTAGCTGTGTTTCGCGGACCCGTCCCTGAACTCCCGTGACCGTTTCCCCATCTTTCCTGTCCTCTTTTCTCTTCGTTGGATGGATGTGCTCCTATCACTTTTCTCTCTATTTTCCTACTATTCTTTTATTCCCTCCTTACCCCCACCCCTACAAGGCACTGCGCCGTGTCGCCTTTAGGCAGACAGAAATTAGGTGCCTTTTTCCTTTCCTTAATAACCACAGAAATCTACCAACCTAAGCCAGCTACTCGCTGTTCAGGGAACATCAGCTGTGTTTTGATGCGTAACGCCGTGTGTTAGTGTAGCGTTGTCTGTGAAGTTGGCCCGATTGATAACAGTTCACATTTCCACCTGTTTGTGCATGATTTTTACTAGGCACGCCTTACCAATAATGCATAACGAATAAGGTTTCTCCATTAGCTGGCACAAGGATCACTCGACAGATTCGCAGCTCGAAGAGAAGTGCGTAGGCCATGGTCGCGCGGTCCTTCCACTTGCAATGACGAGACACCTGTATCCACGTTCTTTTTCAGCTCCAGAATGGCATAGCGCTAACACACACGGACAAGAAAGAGACAACAGGACAAGCGCTTGTCCTGTTGTATCTTCCTCGTCCGTGTGTGGGGCTCTTCGATTTTCCACTTCTGGCTACCCGCGGGCTGCCAGAGCCAGCCAGAACGCGCTCGTTTTTCTCGGGTTGCTCCGACCCCCCCTCGGCGCACTTCCGCTTGGCGTTCGTTTTTCTCGGGTTGGACGGTTCTGGCGACCCGCGGGGAGCCCGAGGGTCACCAGAAGCTTCCAGGACAATAGTCGTGGAAGCTCTCTGGAAGGTTTCGGGCTAGCAGACGCCGAAAAGAGACGATACGCGCTCGCCGCCATTTTTGTGAGAACTCCACGGATTGCAATGTGGGCACTTGCGCACTACACCTTCGCTTGTCCTTACGCTCGGCGCCGTTCCGCCGTGTAAGATGGCGCGATTACGAGTGGCGGCGAGCATTTGGAGCTAATGTTTATTGCTTTTCTTATGTGTCCCGTGAATTTCCCTTCCGTGAACAACGCGGCGAACTGTCGCGTTCTAACTGCGTCGTCCACATGTCCCAATAGTTATGTACACGTTCGTACGGACGTATGGAGATCCCTTTCGAGTTTATTTTTGCGTAGTAGTATTCGATTGTGGTGTCGTGTGTGCTTTCTGTGCACTTAGCGAAGACGATTGTGATCGAACTAGCCATTTCGCTCCGTCGTATGTTTGCGTGCGTGAACCCCGTCAGAACTTAACTATTTCAACTAGTCTTCGATGTTGATTAAAAGCACTGATTGACTAAGAGCGATCGCGACATTGTTTTTTTGTGTGGTGCTCGTTGGTCGCGAACGGCGTGCGAGCGTACTTCGATCTACGGGCCAGTATATGAGGTATGGTATTATGTTATGCTACGACGCGTCGATGTGAAAAAACGGAGATGAATTCAGAAATGTATACATCCTTTTGTTGCTTATTTCATCGTCGGCTTTGTCTTTTTCCACCTTAGTAATAATGCCATGCAGTATGTACGCGGTTATCACCTAGTAGCTCAAATAAAAGCTGAGCTACATGAGATTATTGGAGTGCCACTTAAGACTGGAAAAGAGGCTCAGGCAACATCTGCCAAAACGAGTCGAAGACGCGTCGCGCAGAAGTTTATTTTAGATATAACGCGCACTCATGGTACCGATACCGCCGCATGTCTCAAGTTATGTCAAAACGCAAGCTGGTCAACGCGTGTGTGCGACGTAGTACGCGACAGATCCTCGAGCTCTTTTGGGGACACGATCACTTTCGTGATCGCCAGCTGGCTGTTTTGTTCGCGGACGGGGCGAGTTGCGCATGATCTTGCGAACGTACAGGGGTGGTCAAAACTTCCCAGGCCGCAACGACCGGCCGAGGAGCAGCAGCTCGCTACTATCGGGGCGCTATCACCGCAATCACTCCTTGGCGCACGCTGGCGTCGAGCGTGTGCGTGAATTGGGGGGGGGGGGGGGGGGAGGGGAGGAGGGAGTGCATCACTCTTCCTTTCTTGCTCTCCTTGATAAGAAAGCGACGTATAAACTTGGTGCGTCATGTTCCCTCACTGTCCGCTCTTCGGTGTTTCACTATTGTGCAGCGTGTAGCGAGGCGGCAGTCTTCCGGAAAACTGACGCATATCATCATTGCGGCCACATTTAGCTAGGTACCATATACATTACCCTAGTTTTAGGCTGCCTGGAAAACAATATCTTGCGTTTAACTTTCCATTGGCACTGCGGTGGTTCTATCAGCCGTCTGCGCAGGCCAATTCGCTGCATACGAGCATGGTCGAAGCCCGAAATGTATTCAGAAGAGCTTGTGTTTGGGCTAGTTGGAACACCTTAGTGGAATAAGCAGCGCTGCACACTAGTAGTTCATACCTAGCTTCTTATGACATACAGCAACAAAGAGAGAGGGATGCACCCCCCCCCCCCTCCCTCCACGCACACGCTGGACGCCAGCGTGCGCCAAGGCGTGATTGCGATAGCAGCGCCCCGATAGTAGCGAGCTGTTGCTCCGCGGCCGGGCGTTGCGGCCTGGGAACTTTTGACCACCCCTGTACGTGATCGTGTCCCAAATGCGTATGCTCGAGAATATCACTTCAGCTCTTCAGCAAACCTAGCCACATATTTTCAAGCGGGCAGGGGCGTAGCCAGAAATTTTTTTCGCGGAGGGGGGGGGGGGGTTCAACCATACTTTAGGTATGTTCGTGCGTGCGTTTTTATGTGTGCGTGTATATATACGCAAGCAAAACTGACAAATTTCAGGAGGATTTCAACACCCCCCCCTTCCCCAATCCCCCCTTTGGCTACGCCCCTGCAAGCGGGCAATGCAGAAAAAACCAACGCGCACGCGGCGCAAACTTTCTTTTACTGCCACGGCGGTAGCGTTTGTTTACGTTTACGTCGGCTGTCCCAGCGTTCAATTTTACAATCTTCGGGCAGCTTCGGGTTGTCTCGGGCTTGCCACAAACGTGACCAAGACGCTGTTTCCTGTCCCGACCGGAACTAGCTAGCTGACCCTCTGGCTAGCTCTGGCTGCCAGCGAACTGCCAGAAGTCCGAAAATCGAAGATCCCCTGTGTTAGCGCTATGCCCCATTCAGAAGCATATAACCAACTAGCTCAAAAAGCCACGTTGAGAAACTTTTTTTCAGCTCATTGCTGCCGTCATGGAGAAAGGAAAAATAAGGAGAGGCCCTGACGTCACGTTCGTGAAGCCTCCGCATCGCAAACACCCGCATCGCCTCCTTGCGAAGGAGCCTCGAAACATTTCGCGATTTCCGCCGTGTCGTTTGCAAGCGCATGCGCGATTCGAGCCTTTTTTTTTTTTTTTTTTCGCCATGCCAGCGGCGCCGCGCGGCCATAGAGTAACAGAAAATGACAAGAGTGGACACACGAGCCTATAAGCGGCAGAGCTACGCAGCTTCTCGCCAGCAGTTAGACGGCAGCACGTCACTCCCTGTTTCCAAGAGAACGCGCGTACTAGTTATATACTGCAGTACCTTTTCTGGTTCGCGATACATCTTCTTGCCTTTGTCAGACTATGTGGCTGCGGCAGTGGCTTCCGCTGGCTCGCAGCGCGGCTCTAAATCCGTCTTTATCGTCTGCGATTGGACAGTTCGAAATCATCGATTGGTAGCTGTCATGACCATATATGGTCAGGATTGCCGGCATGGCAAGACGACGCGGCATGAGCGGCGACGCATACAAAATTGGCTCTACCTGCTCCGTGGAATTCGCTGGGATCGTCTGCCGGGAAGTCACTCTGCTTGGCGGCTGCTTGGTAAGAACGCCTTCATTGGGTTCTTTTTTCCCTTCATGACTTTGCAATGTATTTGTCTCTACAGCTTTAAGTTGACATTTGACGCACTTTGTGTTTTAGCGCCGAAAGCTTCTTTGTGCTTCACGCTTCGCGTATGATCCTCGTGAGTTGCTTTGCCAAAAATGAGTCGCCGCTTGCGTCGTAAGGTTTTCTTTGTGCATACAATGCCATTACACGCAGTTCTAATTCACTGCATGGTTGTGCAAATGTGTGAAAGAGTGCAGTTATGCTTAGAATCGTTATTTGTGGTATTCGCAGTTTGCTCGACGCCTATGTTAAGAGCCGAATTAGAGAGAACTTGAGAAATGAGCACAGTGTTCGTTGGCCGTGGCTACGACGTAATATTCTCGTTAAATACTGCCTCAGTAGTTCATGCACCGAAGGTTGCTTTGTTTTCACTGCGGCAACTGCTCGGGACTGTTTTTCGCGAAAGGGCGCTGAGAAGTGCGTCGGAGACAATTTGTGCGAAGGCCAGAGAAAATACGGTCAACTTTTTTTTCTTTTTCCAGGTCATGCCGTCCGGAGTCAAGTACTACGGCAGCTACTGCTGCGCTGCGTGGTGCAACAACGGCAGGATAGGGAGAGAGCGTGGTACTAAGTGGTTCAGGATTCCGCGAGACGACAGGTAGCCCTTTGCACCTTTCCAAGATGTAATTTTGAAGTTGTGGTTGTCATTAGCTAACTATCAAAGTATGTCCGTATCTTTCGCACTATTTTGCCGTTCAGATAGTTAGTGTTTGGATAATCATACATATTCTCATTCGCTTAAATCGAGTGGCCCATTTTCACTCTGAAATCCCCTTTTCCTCTGTGATGCTAATGCTGTCTTCTGCACTTTTATTGTATTGTGGGAATTTTCTAAATATCGCCTATTTATTCCTACTGTGCAATTTCTCAACATGTGGCAGCTGTCTTGCATTGTGCAGTGCACCCATCTTTTGTACGTGCTTACTGAGAATGTGACTTGAAATAAAATGTTTCGTCTCTCCGAACGATTGTCATGTCTGCATAAACAATGGCACTGTGTGCTCGCCGCTCTGGCGGTGTGGCTTACACGAAGCTACTTATGCATGCAAGTAACGCGCTAAAAAAAAAAAAATATATATATATATATATATATATATATATATATATATATATATATATATATATATATATATATATATATATATATATGACCTCCGAGACAATCACACGAACAGAAGTGGTCTCGGGGGCCGTGTAATTTTACCTATAGCTAAATAATGGCCTCTGAGATCGGCATTTTTAATTTTTTTTTTTTTTTTTTGCGATTTTTGATCTCTGAGGCGGCTGTTAGGATTCCCCACTTCCGTTTGGTGCGCTGCGGACCCAAATCAGCCGCAGGGGCCTACGGGAGTGTCCTCTCTTTACCTTTTTTATATTACTCTATGGCGCGGCGCAGTCGATTCACGCATGCTGCTCCTTGTGTGTGTTCGTTAGGAAAGCTACGCTATGCCCAACTGTTGCGTATACCTAGTGCAAATCGCGTGCACTGCGGACAGTACCGGGTGTCACTTTTCATGTGTACGTACACGTTCGCTTCATTGCTGATCACTAATGCATGGTATTTGCATGCGAAGGTCTCGGATGTGCGCTCTTTTGCTTCTTACTCATTGTGTCAACTCGGAACACACGTGAACTTTTGTTTTTCGCGTCTGACGCGCCGTACATAACATGCGCCGAAGGCATCGTACGTTTTTAGAAGCTGTGTCTTTCAGCGAAAGGGCAATAAACTTATGTTGTTGTTATCGGACTACGTGATGTATGTATTGTGCGGTGTGCGCTCGCTGCGTGCTTGTTGTGTGCGTACTGGAATTACAAACTTTACGTGCACGATCGCGTACACAATACAGTGGTGTCCTCTTTTCGACGTGAAGTTACGTCAACTATAGGTTGGCGTTGCGCCGAATAGCTACTACGCTCACTCCATATACACGAACAAAGAACCGCTAATCCGGCAACAGATCGGGAAATCGGGCTACGAGAAAGGGAAGGCCTAACGCCCAGCAGAACGCGTAAGTCACTGCTAGGTGAGTTCGAATACAATGATGCAGGGGCTGAACGTTTTTGATCACGGCACGTACCGGTATTCTGTACTGTTGCACAAAAACGCTCCACGAAGAATTTCAGCACGCAGCGCTCGGGCCTGCCACGCACGAACAGCCTGGTAAACGTCTGCTTGCAACATTTTACTGCGTGCGAACCGCACAATACGCGCTAAGTTTACGCCGGGACTACAAATCTGCGCAGAAGCTAACCACCGCGGAGAGCACGCCGCGGGGCGTCTGCTGTTTTGTTTGCCCCATACCGGTTTGTTTGCCCCATAAATCTGACGTCACTTCCGCCACACTTTTCGCAATGCATTGAAATACGATAGGGCCTCTCCTTAGTATTCCTTCCTCCATGGCTGCCGTACTTTAGCGCAGAGAGCCATAAAGCAGAAAAATGTCGATTGCAGCATGCAGCGGCGAATGTGAGTGAGACGTCACCCGAAAGCTTCAATCAAAACTAAAGTAGAGTGTACTAGAACAGGGGAGTGCCCGGAACGAGCTTCAAAAAGTGAAGCCCAAAGAGGGTCAATCCGCTTGTAGCGCTGCGATCGGTAGTTTGCAATGTGTCGTTGTTTAAAGAGTTGCGCGCGGCTCCGCGAAAGTGGTGCAGGGGTGGAATGCCCGCTTCCCACTTAAAAGGCCCGGGTTCGAATGGTAGCTGCAGAGGGTGGCCTTTTATTCGTAGTGTCTACGTTTATAGCTGTGTTGTTTTTCTTTTCTCTCTTAAAACTAGCTTCAGTTGCTACGCATGCTGCAAAAAGTAACGCAAAATGGGAAGTAAAATAGAAAAAAATTCACAGTTAATGGATGGATGGATGGATGCTATGAGCTTCCCCTTTATAACGGGGCAATGACATGTCTGCCACCAGGCTCGAAGGCGAAAAAAAAAAAGAAAATAAAGAAGAAAAAAAAACTTCCTTTTTTCATGTTGTCCTAATGCGTTATATACATTGATTAAATCTATGTTATTATACCAAAAAAATATAAATTCACGGTCCATCTCTCTGCCTCTTAAGGCAGAATGACCTTTTCTTTTTTCCCCAATTATTTATTTTTGTACTTTATCTCTACTTTTCTGCCACCAATACTCTAACCGTCTCTTACTTATTTCTATCGCGGACGTGTTCAGCTTTCCATTGTTGTCCCTAAAACCCAAGGCTTCATGTAGACTCGTGCCCACACGTATACCTGGGTGAATATCGCCACATTCAATCAGTACATGTTCCATCGTTTCCTTAGTTCCCCCGCAGCATGTACATTGTTCTTCTTCGTTACTGAATCTCGCTTTATAACTACGCGTTCTAAGGCAGCCCGACCTTGCTTCAAACAGTAAAGCGCTTTCCCTTGAATTATCATAAAACCTTTCCCTTTTTATTTCGTTTTTTCCTTTTGATGATGATGATGATGACTTGGGGCTATTCCCTTTGTATCGGGCGGGCAGGATTAATTTGCCCTAGCCAGCGAAAAAAAAAAAGAAGAAAAAAAACACACACACACACTCACAGCACCGTAAATAAGTCTGTACGGCTAATTCACTGCCGCTGCGTCGCTCGCCACCACCGCACCAGCCTTGCTTTGGTGGTGCGAACTGCTGCATAGTTCACTGCACCAGCCGTTTCATCGCCTGCGTGCAGCACTGTGTCACTCGTGCGCGCAAACCCCAGTGCCTCGGGCAGAGTAGTGCCCTCTCGCTGACGGGGGCACAGAGACGTACAGCGTAGCACAAGGTGGGGGATGGTTTCCGCTTCCTGCTCGCACACCCGGCATAAAGCCCTCGTGTCGTCGGTAGCTTCGTCGAATCGACGGCGGTACACAAGTGTTCGCAGTGCCCCAGCCCGCGCTTCAAACAAAAGGCCGCTACCCCCATTTGTGTCGTAGATGCGTTCCTTTTCTATAACACTTTTGTGCTTGCGGTACTCCGTCAATGTTGTCTTGGAACACATCGCCTTCCGCCACTTTTCGTTTTCTTCTTCCCGTACTTGTTCTTGAACGGCCCGAGCCCATTGGCACTCCCTGGTTGTCGTCACGGGCTTCGCGAAGAACTCGAACTTTCGGCGGAGGGTGTGCAACCGCGCAGCCCATTCAGTCCTCGTTCCGGTCAAGTGTGTGTAGCGGAACAAGCGCCATGCCCACCTGCGGTCGTTCATGAGACGCAGGCGGCCCTCGTAGGCGATCTTGCTCCTGGCTTCTCTAGCCTCATACGACGACCACCCCACGTCTCCTTGAATGGCCTCTATGGCAACTCGCCCGTGGCAGCCCAACGCCAGTCGACCAACCTCTCGCTGCCCTCGCTCCAGCCACTGTCTAGTTCCTGACTGGAAGGTCAGCACAGCATTGGCAAACGAGAGGCATGGGACGTGCACACACTTCCACATTTCTCGGACCAGCAGGAAGCGGTTGCAGCCCCAGAGACTTCGCTTGCGCAACACGTTCGCCGCTTTGCGTGATGTCTGACGGATGTTTTCCTCGTGGATGTCTAGGACATGGCTCGATGTGCTCAGTTGTACACCGAGGTACCTGCACTCATCTCTCCATGGAATCTGCCCACCCTCCGGCAGCGACACCACCGCCGATGTGTCCGTGCCTGCGAACAACAGCACCGCTGATTTCTTGGCGTTGAAGCGCAATCCGAGTTTGCTCAGGTGATTTGCCGATAGTGTGACAAGATGCTGCAGGTCTCCCATATTGTCAGCCATTAGAAAAATATCATCGGCATATACCAAGCCCGGCAGTCTCCAGGGCGCGGGTGTTCCGCCATAGGAGTGAGCTAGCGAGAATCCACCTCCATCCTCCAGCAGCATCCTCTCCAGGCTGGCTGTCGGATGGATGGATGGATGGATGCTATGAGCGTCCCCTTTAAAACGGGGCGGTGACATGTCTGCCACCAGGCTCGAAAAAAAAAAAAAAAAAAAACCCTTCCTTGTTTCATGTTGGCCAAATACCTTATCTACATTGATTAAATCTATGTTATTATACCAAAAAATATAAATTCACGGTCCATCTCTCTGCCTCTTAAGGCAGAATGACCTTATTTTTCCCCCATTATTTATTTTTGTTCTTTATCTCTACTTTTCTGCCACCAATACTCTAACCGTCTCTTACTTATTTCTATCGCGGACGTGTTCAGCTTTCCATTGTTGTCCCTAAAACCCAAGGCTTCATGTAGACTCGTGCCCACACGTATACCTGGGTGAATATCGCCACATTCAATCAGTACATGTTCCATCGTTTCCTTAGTTCCCCCGCAGCATGTACATTGTTCTTCTTCGTTACTAAATCTCGCTTTATAACTACGCGTTCTAAGGCAGCCCGACCTTGCTTCAAACAGTAAAGCGCTTCCCCTTGAATTATCATAAAACCTTTCCCTCCTTATTTCGTTTTTTCCTTTTCGGTAGTTACTCAGAGCCGGCTTCTTTTCCATCGCTGTCATCCAATAAGTCCTCTCCGCCTCTCTGACCTTCCGCTTAATGCTCCTTGTTGCCATATCGCCCGCACTGCCAGCCGTATATTTACTGGTGAGCCTCCTAGTTCTTTTTCTCCACTGCGTGTCAACGCTTTTTCTATACAAATACCTGAAAACCTTCTCCGCCCATCTACTCTCCTTCATTTTCCTCAGCCTCTCTTCGAATCTCATTTTGCTCTGCGCTTCCCTCACTTCAAAGCCTGTCCATCCCATATCACCCTTTACCGCCTCATTTGTCGTCTTCCCGTGAGCGCCCAACGCGAGGCGGCCCACCGTCCTTTGATTTACATCCATTCCTGATTGCACCTCTGACTTCATGCACACCACTGAGTTCCCAAATGTAAGCCCCGGAACCATCACACCCTTCCACAGCCCTCGAAGCACCTCGTACCTATTGTATCCCCATAAAGCTCTGTGCTTCATAATTGCAGCATTCCTCTTTCCCTTTGCTACCGATGCTTTCTCTTGTACCTCCATATATCTATCCCCCTCATTTACCCATACTCCGAGGTACTTGTACTCGCTTACCCTCGGTATTTTTTGGCCCTGTATTAATACCGTATGGTCTCCGTGATCATTGAATACCATCAATCCACATTTTGTTGCACTAAATCCTAGTCCTAGAGCCTCACACTCCCTTCCGCATATATCTGCCAGTCGCTGTATATCATCTTGACTGTCCGCAAATAAGACAATATCATCAGCATAAAATAGACCTGGAAGCTTCTGCTCAACCATCGCTCCGACCTGTTTGTGTGACAAATTAAATCCAATGTTGCTACCTTCTAGCGCTTTTTCCATCCTCGCCATGTACAGCATGAATAACAGCGGGGACAAAGGGCATCCCTGTCTCAGCCCCTTGCTAATTTCAACGCTGTCCTTGCTACTTATTCCTTCCCATTCTATACAAACTGTATTTCCTCGGTATATTTCCCTCAAAAGCTGTACACAGTCGTCACCTATGCAGCGCCATCTCGTGGGATTCAATCTCGCGGGCCATACCTTATGTTTTTGTTGAATTCCTCGGGATGGCGCTTCAAATAACTACGCTCACTGAAATTTTTTTTCTATTTTACTTCTCATTTTGCGTTACTTTTTGTAGCAATACATAGCAACTGAAGCTAGTTTTAAGAAAGTAAGGGAAACCAATACAGCTATGAAGGTAGACACTACGAATAAAAACCCACCCTGTACAGCTGCGATTCGAACCCGGGCGTTTTGAGTGGGAAGCGGGGATTGTACCCCTGTACCACTTTCGCGGAGCCGCGCGCAACTCGTTAAACGACGACACATTGCGGACTACCGATCGCAGCGCTACAAGCGGATTGACCCTGTTTGGGCTTCACTTTCTATACATTGGTGCTGCGGCCGTTCCGAGCACTCCCCTGTTCTAGTACACTCTAACTAAAGATACACGGCACAAGAAATTTTATCGCCCTTAAAAAGATTTTAAAAAACTTCGGTTGCGCCTAGTTGGTACCTAACTTTCAGTGCTTGTCTCATCTCTTTTCCGTTCGTCCTGGTTTGCACTGAAGTTTTCAGCTTGAAAGAAGAAAAGGGCTGTCACATGAAGTTGAGTGGCACGTGGCAACAGAAAACGCACACAACAGGACACTATGACAACTATGAGATACACAACGTAAGCGAAGTTTCATGGGCTTTAACACGACGCTCAAACCGGCGCAATCGGCCGCGAACGCACTCTCGAGTGTTGGTGCTGATATGGTGGCGCCATCTAGTAAACCAGCCTGAAAACGCTGCTTTCCGCGCACAGTAAATTGCATAAATTGCCGTCGTATTTTTTCGTAAAAGTATTCAAAATAAACACAAAACAATACCCGCGCGTTTTTAATTGTCCAAATGCTTCTTTAGGATTTATATGTGATGGCAAGAATGACAACGTTCCAAGATGTCAATGTTCTTGTGGTTAGCGGTCTCGCGGCCCAGCTTTTCCTCTAGAGTCAGTATATTAACTCTATGATATAAAAGTCCCCAAAAAGGTCATTTAGAAAAATGCTCCCGAAGCGCGGAATTGAACCAGCGACCTCTCGCTCCGCAGCGCGTGGCGTTAACCACTACACCACAAAACACTGATCCTACAGGTAGCTAACGGCGAGCGTTATATACGCACCCTTTACCGCAGTACTCAGAGACGGCAGGCGCTTATAAGCGTTTATTCATTACCAGCGTTGTGGCGCGAGGAGCGCAACGGGCGCATTTAAAAGTCGTCGGCCAGTTCGCTCGCTTCTTCTAAAATTTGCGCAGGGAGAACTTTGCCCTTCCGCTGTCTGCTCGCGCGGTAGTTGCTGCCGGGGGGCAGATGTTTCTGCCGCGTAGCAGTGCGTCCATCACGGGCCGCTTTTCTTGCTATCGCATTCATTGCTTCGCCCATGCGGCGAAACTGTGACTTTTTGTGATCCATCGCAATTATAAAATAATGCTGTCAGTGTACAATCCCCATCTACTTACAGTAGCATGGGAGTGTGTATCTTGTGATACCGCCGACAGGCGTCAATGTGTGTTATCAAGATCGGATAAGCTACCGCAAACGCGTGTAAGAAGAGCGTGCTGTTCCGAATAAAGCATTCCATGTTCCTGAATCAGACTGCCTATTTGTCACGCCGCGCGCTTGCGCGAACTACACAGGAAAAAAATTTTTGTCAGAAAAACAGAAAATGCATGGCAAATTTAGTGACGTAACAGTTCTGTTCTCGTCTCTTTTCTGTTTTCCGTTTCGCAGTAATTGTGCCAATATTGCCTGTTATTGCTTTTCTGTACTTCTACAGAGATTTCTTCTTTCTGAAATCGTCTGATAAAACGGACTTTTTGTATATGCACACAATTTTTCTGTTGATGCTTTTTC